>NW_026606275.1:827500-982500 GCF_029834395.1 Sorex fumeus
TGTTCTCATCAAAAAAGAATTGGGAACTAAGACTGTCGGCTGCGTGGAAGGTTGGCGGTTCATCTGCAAACGGGCTGGAAGGTGCGGGCCAAATTCTTGGGCAGGGAGGCCACGCTGGAGACACGAACACGGAGAACGATGCTCTCTCCGCTCTGAGCGCGCTGCCTTCTTGTCCTTGGCCCGTGACAGGCCTCTTTTAGCTCTTCTTACCTGAGAAGCAGCTTCTTCACAGAAGACAGCATTCCTTTCTCCATCCACAGAGCAGCTCCCGACATGTACCTGGAAAAGAGCAGTGAAAAAAAGAATAGAAAGTCAAAATCAAGTTTCAAACTCGTAGCAGGGACAGCCAGTCCTGATGTCCAGGCCAGGATCAGTGGACGCCACCCAACAGTCCGGAGGTGTGAGCGGACCCCCAGGAGCCAGGACAATCCCCAAACCTGCCGCTCTTTGACCTTTTATTTATTATTATTACTATTAAAGGCCCTCCCGTTGTTTGTCGATTTGCTCGAGCAGACCCAGTACGTCTCCATTGGAGACTTTGTTGTTACTGTGTTTGGCATATCGAATGCGTCATGGGGAGCTTGCCAGGCTATTATTATTATTATTTTGCTTTTTGGATCGCACCCGGCGATGCTCAGGGGTTACTCTTGGCTCATGCACTCAGGAATGACTCCTGGCGGTGCTCGGGGGACCATATGGGATGCTGGGAATCGAACCCAGGTTGGCGCATGCAAGGCAAACGCCCTACCCGCTGTGCTATCGCTCCAGCCCCGACTCTAGACCTTTCAAATGACTGACGTTTTGTCTCTCGTTAGCGCAGTTACATAAGCTGGCTGTGGAAACCTAGACCAAGAGGAGGGAGGCAGTGAGAGTCACCAGGCACACACTTAGCATCTCGTTAGTAAGCGCATATTCATCTGAGATCTGAAACAGAGCCCGGGAACGGGAGAGAATATTCTAGATGGAACAAATTGAGGAGGGCCAGGTGGAGGCTGGACGGTTGTGTTCTGGGAACGGACCCTGAGTGAGAGGGACGACAGAGACGGCCGAGAGGGGCTCGGAGGGGCAGGCAGGGCCGCGGAAGAACGTGAGCTGCTCAGCGGGAGACCGACACCAGAATATTCAGGCCAAGTCCGGCTCTTTCGCAGATTCTCTTTCGATATTCTTGAGAGGTTGGGCACTCCATGCGGCTGGTAGCTTGCTTTATTCATTTATTCATTTATTTGCTTTTCTGGGTCACACCCGGCGATGCACAGGGGTTCCTCCTGGCTCTGCACCCAGGAATTCCTACTGGAGGTGCTCAGGGAACCACCTGGGATGCCGGGGATCGAACCCGGGTTGGCTGCTTGCAAGGCAAATGCCCTACCCGTTGTCCTATCGCTCCGGCCCCTTGTAGCTTGCTTTTTTTTTTTTCATTTACTTTGAAATTTATTAGTTTACAGTGTAGATTAATGTCGACTCTACATTATCAAATATTGTTTGAGGCATGGTACCACTTCTGTGTCTAGTGAATTTTCATGTGTGGGTCGGTCAGTTTTGGCAATCAGGTGCCACCTATGTTTTGGATGAGTGTTGCTGTTAGCTAGGAATAACTCAAGCATGGCGAATGTCCTTGTAGATCAATATTTGCACTCACGCTCACGGGCTGTTTCCTTAGGAGAGTCACAAACAGTACAAAGGATTCGTCTTTCGGAGGAGGAGAGCATTTGCAAGCTTTGGCTAGGAGCTGCCAAATCGTCTCCTGGAAAGGCTTGGACCCACTCTGCAAAATAAGCCACCATCTGTGCTCATCGCGCTCTCGGAGTCGAAGAGACAGAGTTCCAGGATCTGTGGCCGAGCGTCGGGTGGCGATTTGCCAAGCAGGAACGCACTTTGAGTCTCTGATTGAACGATTCGGTTGAAACCGCGTGACTGCTACTCGGTGGACTTGGGGGCCGCTTTGCTGTCCGCTTTAGTTAAGAATCCACCTTTCCTGGGAACGTCAGTGTGACAATCACCACATTTCATCTTCCGCTTTCCGTCTGTAAGTGTCCCAAGACCTTCCACTGGTGCCACGCCGGTAGCGAATCACCCAAACGCGATCGTTCATCGTGTCTGAGTTTGGGGTGGGTCCCTGCAACAAACCACGAACCGTCCTTTGAGTCTGGGTCTGAAAGAGGATAACAAATCACGTAACCACCCAGACGCAGATTTGTAAAACTCTCCTCGCGCTGGGAAAGGCCGAGGCCGTATTCCGCGCCCGGCCCTCCAGGGCTACCTGGAAGCGCTTCCTCCACCTCTGACTCGGGCCGCTGCGCCCGCCAGCCTCCCCCGATCGCAGCCAGGCTTGGCAGCCGCTCCCCCCACCCTGCCTCTGGCTCTTGGCTCGCCGGCTTCTCCTCATTGCTCTTCCTAATGGGTGTTGGCGGCTCCCGGCGTTCTGGGCTTTCTTGCTCCGTCGAGCCTCTGATGAGGCGCCCTCCCGCCCCTGCGCACCCCCTGACCTCTGGCTGCCTCTCGCTCCGCGTGTCGTCCTGGAATTAGAGCCGCCAGGGCACCGAGGGAGACGCTGCGGGAGCAGATCTCCCGGCTCTGACCAGATGCTTCCGGCGGCTTCCTCTGTGCGAGGAGGGGGGGGACGTGGACCGGGGGCCTGCTGAGCCGTCACGGCTGCCCCCGGCTCCAGTGCCCACCCCATGAGGCTCAGTCCGGAGGCTGGTCGGGGCCGGGGCCGGGCCGAGAGCAGGGGCCTCTGGGGCCGCGGCTGGCTGGAGGAACGGGCAGAGGACAGCGAGGCCCCGGGGGGATGCTGGCTTCCTCCACAGGGCTGGGCGCGTGCTGGGATGGTGCACAAAGCGGGTTTCTCTTCTGATCCGGAGAGGGTCAGCGGGCCCGCACCAGGAGTGAGCCCTGAGCACAGAGTCAGGAGTCAGCCCCAGTGGCCCTGCCCCCTGGGTCCCCGTGTGGCGAGCCGCATTTCCTCACGGCTGGTTGCACCCGGGACCACCTCGGCTCTCCTGGAACCCGCAGTCCTGGAGGTGGGAACAGCGGGCAGTGGTCACCAGCGCGAGCTCCTCGGGCCTCCTCTGCCAAGTGCCGCCCTGTCGCCAGAGCTGCTGGGCCGACCTCCCCGGCCTTTTGCCCTGTCGCATCCCACGGGCACCGCGGCTGGAGCATGGTAAAGGCGGTTTGCAGGGTGTGTCCTCAGGGGGACCCGGCCTGGCCAGTGCCACACACGAGGGCCCTCCGGCTCTCACGCCAACTGGCCCCCTGTGCTCCCCTGTGCTCATGTGCGTGCTCACCTGCGTCCCACCTGTGGACTCACTGTGTGCTCACCATGTGCTTGTGGTGGCCTGGAGCTCTCTGACCGCCGCTGACCACCATTCGGCCATCGGTCCCCAGAGTCCCGCCCTCCCCCTGGACACACAGGAGTGCCGGTGTCTCCTCCCCTCGGCCCTCAAGGATCTTCGCAGCCCTGGGCCGTGGAGGACACCTTTCCTCAGGCCCTCCCGAGGACCTTCCTTCCGGAAGGTTCTCGAGGAGCTCAGTGCATGGTCTCCCGGTCCATCTCGCCGGCCCTCGTTCTTGTGAGTGGGGGGGGGGGGGGTGGTTTCGTGGACTGAGGCGGGTCCTCCTTGCTGTCCCCGAGCCAAGCCCCCCGGAGCGGGTCGTGTTCCAGTCTCCGTCTCAGTTTTCTTCTGGGTGTTTGTGGCCCATTCGCTGTGCTCAGGGTCCCTCCTGGCTCTGTGCAGGGAGCTGAGGGGGTCGGTGGCGTGCAGGGGCTCCATCAGCCCTGCGACCTCTGTCCCTTCCGTCCAGCACCTGTGGGAGGGTTGGGCCGGGCGTCTCGTGAGCGCAGGGCCAGGGGCCGGCGGGGTCTGCTGCCTGGGCTCGGAATCCCCCCGCTGCACCCACATCTCTGTCTCTCGGGGCCCCTGGGGCAGTGCAAGACCCTCCCCCGCCCGGCAGCCTCCCCTCCTCGGATCCCGCCGGGATTTCTTCTTCTGCCCAGAAGGACCGGAAGCTTCCAGACCAGTGTGGGAAGAGAAGGACCAGCCACCCGGCCCCTTCGCTCCTCAGCGGCTGGGGCAGACCCGCCCCTGCCTCTCCTTCCCCGCGGCCGTGATGAGCAGCTTCCCTCTGGGCCTGGGGGAGGCTGAGAGGGGAGCCGGGAGCAAGGCCAACCCTGTGCGGGGGGCCAGGCGCTGGGCGTCATTCCCAGCCAGAGAGAGAGAGAGAGAGAGAGAGAGAGAGAGAGAGAGAGAGAGAGAGAGGAAGAGAGAGAGAGAGAGAGAGGGAGAGGGGGTCGTCAGGGGAGGTTTCCAGGGTTCAGGCTGCTTGCTGGCCCTGGCCTCCTGGTTCCGCAGAGAATCTCATTTTCCTCAGAGTCACGAGATTATTGATCTCCGCAGAAGGCCCGGGAAGTCCCCAGCCCCGGAGTGTGGGAGATTAGAAATCGAACTCTCCGAAAGGAGGGACCAGGGGAGGAGACGGACCGGAGGGGGAGGCTGTCCTGTCCCGCTGCTGCGTGATGGTGCGGGTCCCCTCCCCCACCCCGTCAAGGAGTCTCTCTTCCCAAGGAGGGAAAAATGATTTTTAAAAAGATAAGCCTGAAAAAATTAATTTAAACTTAGCCATATTAGGGTAGTATTAAGGCACTCCCGGGTACATTTTATTGGTCCATTAATACAGGCCCCGAGTGGTTGAATATACCTAAGGCCTGTGCTGTATTAATGAACCAATAAAACGTGCCCTGGAGTGTCTTAATGATATATTACAACCATTTCTATTACATACATAAATGCACTATTTGCTGGCTGCTCGCATAGTTTTAAAGAAAATCTTCAATTAACCAAAAATATTGCATCAAGAACTAGCACCCACCAGAAAAACGCGCAACAAAGAATCCTGTAATTAACTCACTGGGGTCGCTCCCCACCAGGTGATTCTGGGTTGATTTAACCTCTGGCGTTTTCCACCCCAGTCTTTTAGAAGAACGGGGTCTTTGGGTTTGAGATTGGGCGTTTCCAGGAGGGGGGAGTGGGTGAAAATGGCCGAATCCGAGAGGAAGAATCTTATGGAAAATCTCCAACAGCAGCTCGTGGTTCTGAAGTTAGAGAGACGTTCATGGTGGCCCGACCGCCGCCCCCCCGGGTCCGTGCTGGAGGGTGTGTGTCCCCAGCGTCCCTGGCCGGGCAGAAGCACAAGACCAGCCTGCCCGGGACGAGGGGTGAGCGCCGGCTTTGCACGTAGGAGACCGGGGCTGCATCCTCTGAGCACTGCCAGGAGAATAGAGCCCAGAGTAGTTCCTGAGCCCCATGGGTCCCGAACCCCCAGGAGCCAAACACAAAGGAAGCCTCCCGCTGGCCCACCCGGGGTCGGCCTGCTGCCTCTCCTTGACCCCTGGGGGCAGGGCGGCCCCTCAGAGCCCCCAGGGGCCCCCGGGCTTCCTAGAGCTGGGATCTAACCCAGAGGGGCCAGGCTGTGACTCTGAGTTTAGGGACCCAGGCCCGGAAGTCGGCGAGAAGCTGAGACTGTCCCTGGAGGGGAGCGGGCGGCTGGGCCCGGCCACTGGCTCAGGGCGTTTGCGTCACAGACGGGCCTGTCCCAGGCTAAGAGGCCAGCGAGAGCAAGCGGGCGAACCACCCACCCGGGACTGGTGAGCACGACCTGCTGTGCCTCCCGGGGGTGGGGGCTGAGTGGGGAGAGAAGTGTCACCCCTCCTGGTCTGCCGTGAGCTACGAGACGTGTCCTGGACATAGCTCTGGGTGCTTGAATCATGACACTCATTCATTCATTCATTCATTCATTTTCATTCAGAGTCCCAGGGAAAACTGGGAATTACTCGTGGCTTAGTGCTCAGAGGTCACTCTGGGAAGTGCCTGAAGGTGCCCCGAGGTGCAGGGCTGGGTGGCTCTGCGGGGTCAGGGCGAGTCCCCAGCCGCCGTCTTGGCTCCCTGGCCTTTGTGGCCTCAGAGAACGCGTCCTTAGATGTCTGTTGTCTTAGAAGTGACAGAAGTCCCAGCCGTTATTGTGTGTTTTCGAGGCATCAGCGAGTCTCCATGAGTACCCACGGCGGTTTCCCCAGTGATGAATGAAATCCAACAAGGTCTTCGCTCCTTTTAAAGTTACTCTAAACCACCTTCTCCAGCTGAATCTTCTGTCCCAAGCACCCCTGCGGACTGTCTCCCCCACCTCCAGGAGACTTTTAAGTCACAGTTCATAGTTACCCTGTGTGCTCAAATGACATCATTCCGACGGGCGTCCTCTAAGGACGGGCTCTAGCCGTGGGCTGGAGGATTTATTGTGATGATGTCTGTTCAACCAACAGAATGCAAATAAGCTGGCAAAAAAAACAAGATTCCAACATTAAAAAAGAGCCTACACAAAATTTAAAAAAAAATCTGAAAAAATCTACCATCTGCATGTCAGAACACCTTCAAATAGCCCTCGTAGAAGATGTCTGGACAGCGGCCCCCTCCTTGCTGAGGGAGTTGGAGGAAGGTTATGTTTTTAGGACCATTGGGCTGATGCTCTTTGTAATAAAACGGTCTTTTAATGCCCGGCAGCAAATCCTGATGACAACGTTAGCAGGGAAGTAACTGTGCCCGTCCTGGTGCTCATTGAGTGGGTTCTCCACCGGCCAACGACCAGGCGCGAGCCAGGCGAGTGACTGATGAGCCCCAGTGTGTCCCGTCTCCTCGTGCTACGGGAGCGGACGCGGCAGCCGCTGGACACTGGGGGCCTGGTGGCCTTTTCTTTGGGGAGCCGGAGGCCAGCTTTGCTGACAGAGACGTTTTTGGTGGCTGACAACGGGGAGCAACACGTCTTGGCGCTTGAAACGCCCCAAGCACAGTCCCGGGTAATTGGCTGAGCAGGATCCGTTGGCCAGCTCTGCTGCGACTACATCATTCTGGCTTCCAAATGGGAAAATCGTTCCTGAGTGATTCACCTCTGGGAGCGCGCTCCCGCCCGGATGCATGGCCCAGGCCAGACGGTTTCGGGTGAATGTCTCCAGGGAGGGAGATTCAAGTGACGTCCAAGCAGAAAGGAGCGGCAGGTTGCCGGTGGGGTGGGGGGTTTTAATCCTCTAATCCATCCATGAAGCCCCTGGCTTCTCATCCAATGTGTTTTTATCTCTTCATTATATCACAGTTGCGGTTCCTGGGATATCTTTGAGGACGCTCCTTCACCCACCGGAAGTGCCGGGAATTCGGAGGGAGAGACTCAAAGGGGAAGCTCCGTGCTTGAACTAAACACCAGCCTGAGAACTGAGTCATCCTCCGGGGCCTTCTGTTCCCTGCTGAAGAAAGGGGCTAACTACTCATTTTAGAGTGCCGTGCTGAGGATTCACCTATAATTTGTCGGAGTGATTAAGTCTTGGATGATGCGAGAGTCATCAGTGGACCACCAAAATTGAATGCAGTAATCCCCACGTAGGCTCAGGTCCAGGGTCCCAGGGAGAGGATGGTTGAAGGATGGTTGGTGTCACGGTCTAGAGACGGTGGGGTGGCTAGGAGCCATCCCTGGAGATGAAAAGGGTTTTAAATGGCAAAGCCCGGTATAAATATTAGGATTCGCAGATACAGAGCCGTGCCCGGGAGGGAAAACAAAATAGTAATTTTTGGTGGGGGAAAACGTCTATTCATCTCCAACAAACTTGGACTGGAATTCTAGAAGGCGATTTGGTAAGTCAATTTACATAAAACATAAATTACTTGTAATGGCGAAATTGCTTTCATTTATAATAATTTTAAATACAGGCTTGCTAACCCGTGCTTTTGAACATATTCCATGGCTGATAATCTGTAATTTACTAGTTTGCCTCCCTTTTTGAAATTTTAATGTGTGTATTCAGAGCCTTTCATAATTCTCCCCGCTGAGGCCAGTGGGCAGGGCGGTGGGGGTGAACCCCGTTCCTCCTGGGTCCAGAGACAATTGAAGACTCTGGGTCTGTCCCCTTGGCCCAGATGCCCCACGATCGCCGGAGAACAGGCCGTCCCCTTCTCCGAGCAGGACCTGCAGAGTGGATCCGTTCCACGGAGATTGTCCCTTGCTCACATTCAACCAAAACGGACTCATGAGGACTGGCAGGAGTGAGGGACCGGGCCGGAGGGCGGAGAGCAAGGGTCTCGGTCAGCGAGGTTCCCTGGCGGGGGCCGCCCGAGCCCTTCGTCAGCCCCAGGCTGGGCCCACCGACGGATTCAGCCTCGGATAAGTGGAATAACGTTACTATCATACATGCCGCAGTGGAAAAAAGAACCGAATCTGAACTTCAGAAAACTGAGCTGCTAGTCCTTAAATCTATATGCACGGGTTCTGGTTTGCTTTGGGAAGATTATTTTCTTCGATAACACCACATTTTCTTCTCAATAAATGGAAGGAATTGTGTTTTTCAACTTTTTTTTTAATGCCCAAGTTTTATCCTCTTTGAAGCTAACATTGTAATTAATGATCTATTTGACGGCAGTTTGCGGGAATCAAAGAGATGAAAGTCAATACAGACCTTCAAGCCAAGATGAGTTGCCTTGTGACACACACACGCACACACACACAAACACACCTACATACGCTACATCCCTGGACTAGACAATGAGAGGAAGCTCCCAGCGTGGAGAGCAGCCCAGCGGAATGAGTGCACGATGCTTTTGCGAGCCTTCAGGGGCCAGGCCGGGGTGCCGAGCCTCTGCCTCCTTGACCGTGCCCGGCAGCGGCAGAAAAATACTCCCGTGGATTCTCCTCTCACTTGTTTCCGAAACTCACGGGTTGTGAGAAATCCCGTCTCTGCATAATTTACGAGATTCTGTCATGGACTCTCTTCCTCGTATTCTGATTTTTAAAGCGTTCGGTGACCTCTGAAACGCAAGCTGCCCTTTCCAGCGTCTCTCCTCCGGGAATCAGTGAACCGCCCAGAAGCTTGGGTTGGGTCCTTCCTGCTGCCCAGAGATGCTTCGGAGAAACCCGCCCACCTGGCCCCTCCCGGGACCCGCGGGGTTTGGACCTCTTGCTTCCTCTTCCCGACGCGTTCCCACCTCACCCGGATGGGCCCTTCCTGCCCCCATCATGTGGCTGAATCGCCCCCGGACTGTTCCAGAAAGGCCTAAGCCAGTGATCCAGGGCCCCTGCCGGTGGGTGAGCTGCACCCTTGCAGGGGGCTTTGCCCTGGATCCCAGCCCTGGCCACTGAGGCCAGCAGAGCCTCCAGACCGGCCGTGGCAGCAGCCGTCCGAGAGCGGCAGGGGGCGGGGTCGGAGTTCACGGCCGCGTCCCCACAGAATTGGCAGGGGGACGCCGAGAAGGGAGACCCCGGCAGCCGCTTCTCAAGGAGGAGGAGGAGGGTCATGTCCTGAAAACAGGAGGATCCTTCCAGAAGGGCAGCCACGCTGACACCCCTCCCCGCGCCCGCTCACAGGGCCAGAGAACAGGGTGGGTGTTGGGCCCCAGCCAGGGCCTCCAGGGACTGGAGGACGCGGACGCATGAGATGGGGTCAGCGGGCAGCGGGCGGGAGGGACGGGGTTTCTCGGGGACACACATCGCACAGGCTGGTGGATTCGGGGTCAGCGAGAGTGGGGGTCTCCTGCGGGCCTCTCTGTCGCCCCCAGCCCATGCCCCCAACTCTCTCTCTCCCTCTCCCTCTCTCTCCCAGTCTCTCTCTGCCCACACTGTCCCTGCTCCCCCCCTCTCCCCGCTGGGTCAGAGCCTCTTGTCCTGCTCTGTGCCCTCTCAGAGGCCCGGGCAGCGGCAGTGTGAGAGCAGCCCCCAGCCCACTGTACCCCGTTATCTCCCAGCTCTCCTGGGAGGCGCAAAGCCGCTCTCCTGCCAAGGCTGGACACGCCCAGCAGCTGGGACCTCACTGCTGGTCCGGCTGGCCCCGGGCCACAGCTGCTGTATTATTATTATTATTATTTTGTTATTATTATTTTTTGGTTTGGGGCCACGCCCAGTGGTGCTCAGGGCTCACTCCTGGCCCTGGGATCACTCCTGGGGGTGCTCAGGAGACACCTCTCTGGTGCTGGGGGTCCAATCGGGTCAGCCGGCCGGCACCTTCACCCAGATATCTCTGCAGCCAAACGCTCCTGCTGGTTAGACCCAAGCCCAGAACCTGTGGTTCCTCGAAGCCGTCAGAACACGTGCAGGCATGCAGGGACACAGAGCTATCCCTGGGGGGTGAGTCCGGCCCTGGCCCGAGTCTCCTCCCCGTGGCCTCCCCGGGCCTGTGCTGGAGACTTCAAGCTCCCCAATCCATCCCAGAGATTTCTTTTCTTTTCTTTTTTTTTTTTTTTTGCTTTTTGGGTCCCACCCGGCAATGCTCAGGGGTTCCTCCTGGCTCTGCACTCAGGACTCACTCCTGGTGGTGCTCGGGGGACCCTCTGGGATGCTGGGAATCGAACCTGGGTTGGCTGTGTGCAAGGCAAACGCCCTCCCCGCTGTGCTGTATCACTCCAGCCCCTCTAGAGTTTTTTTAAAAGACTAAAACCAACTTTGATGAAGCATTTCCACTTGCAGCTCCCCGCCCCCGCCCCAGGTCCAAGCAACTTTTGGGCACCGGTTTTGCCAAATGAGCAAGGAATGGCCTATTTTTAGGGTGGGAGGGCAGGAACGAACGAACTCCTGGGATGTCGGCCTGGAAATGATTTGTTTAGTGATTTTGCCACGATCACAGAAATAAAAATAAAAAGCTTCCACATTGTCTTGATTTCCCCATATGTCTTCATGAGAAAAGTGTGCTGAGAATCTTGTTCTCATTCCAGGCGATTGTGAGCGTATCGGGGTGGGTGGAGGAAGAGGCGTGGTGGGCAGGAAAATGTTTTGCATACAAGTCGGATGACAGCCGTTCACAGACTGAAGGAATAAGAGTCGAGCGCGTTGGGGAGCTTCAAAAGGGGCCGGGGACACGGGCCGAAGTCCCCGTTGCAGGTCGGGGGCAGCGCCCGGCTCTGTCCAGAGACCCAGAGAGCCTCAGCTCCTGCGGGACCCACGTCCCCTGTTGCCACACGCCCACACGCTCCTCGGTGCTGCCCCAGGCTCTGAGCTCGGCCGTGAGGGGCACTGCTCCCCCGCAGAGCGACCGGACACCAGATGCCAACGCTCTCGCCGAGTGACGAGTGCCGACTGGGTGGTGAGGCCGGGCTCTGGGAAGACCCAGAGAGAGAGTCGAGTGCACACTTCTGACCCACCTCCTGGACTGCGTCTGGAGCCCAGGGCCCGGCCGGGGTGGGCAGAGCCCCTCATGGTGTGTGGGCAGCAGTGAGGCTCGTCCTGGGGTCCAGCTCCACCCCAACCCCAGAGTCTGCTGAGACTGTCCTGGCCTCAGGTGGCAGGGCTGGAGGGCAGCCCTGGCCTGAGTACTTTGATGCCACCCCACCTGTGTGGGGAAGGAGAGTGTCACCCGCCTCACAGTCACAGTCGGACGAATGAGCCTGGAGAGGGTGACCTGGCCCTGTCATAGTCACAGTCGGACGTGTGACCGTGTGTCACAGTCACAGTCGGATGAGTGACCCTGGAGAGGGTGACCCGGGTCACAGTCACAGTCACAGTTGGATGTGTGATCCTGGAGTTGGGGTTAAACCGAAAACCGAGGGTGAGACTGACCCCCGGAAGGTCCTGGCTGGATCTGCCCCTGGAGACCCCAACACTGGCCCTGTTGCCACTGTGTCCATGGACCCCCGAGGTGCTGGCACTCAGGAGGTGGCCATGGCCGGGAACTGGCGCAGGTTGGGGCTGCTCCTCCCACTGTCTCGGATTCGTCCTGGGCGAGTCCGTGTCCACTCGCGGGCCCATGTGTCTGCCTGTCACGCTGGAGCTCCCCTGCTGACCGGGGCTGCCCTGCTGTCCCCGGCCGACTCCTCCCTTCCCTTTTGGTGTCTATGGGGCATGGGGGGTGGGAGTGAGACCTCCCCGGGGTGTCCAGACCAGGCTGGAGCGGCCACGGGAGGGCAGTGAGCAAGACACTGGGCACGGCTACCAGCTTACCCAGGAGCCGGGGACACACGGAACAGTCGTGCGCACATTAGGTGACCCTCACCAGGGACAGTCTTCCCGTTGCCTGACTTCGAACACCTTTTTACGGGGCCAGTTAAGAGCATTTGAAAAAGTTCAACATCAATTACGGCAGAGCTTGGCAAGCCACCCGTGACGTATTCGATATGCCAAACACAGTAACAACAAAATCTCCAATGGAGACGTTACTGGGCCCGCTCGAGCAAATCGACGAACAACGGGAGGGCCTTTACTTTATTTTACTTTGCTTTTCGGGTCACACCTGGCGATGCACGGGGATTACTCCTGGCTCTGCACTCAGGAATCACTCCTGGCGGTGCTCAGGGGACCATATGGGGTGCTGGGAATCGAACCCAGGTTGGCCACGTGCAAGGCAAACGCCCTACCTGCTGTGCTATTGTTCCAGTCCTTCAACATCAATTTCATCTCTTCAACCTGCTGGGGGCTATGGCCTTGGGGGGCTGCCGGCGTCCCAGACAACGTCACCTCACTTGGACCCATCACAGTGATCGTCACTGGCCTGGAGCCGTCGTCACCTCAGAGGGCCACACCTGCTCTGTCTCCCGGTGACTGTGTGTAGGGCTCAAGCCGTGGCTTTCAGGTGCCCGGTGGAGGCCACTTCCCGGTCCTGAGCCAAGTCGGGGTGGGGGCGGGGGACGGGCATAGGCCCGCCTGCTGTATCTGCGAGTTTGGTGTTTCTGGTCAGATCTCTGGGCACGGCGCGTGCTTGGGGTTCTCTCCCAGCCGTCTCCTGAGACTGGTCTGTCCTAGTCTGTCTGTCCAGGTCCCTCATGGTTCCCGGCCGCTTCCTTAGCCCGGGGAATTCCCGCCACACGTGAGCACGGCTGTTGGGAGGCTGAGTTCTCCAACAAGACGCCAAACCTCTCCGTGACGTCAGATTGTTTTTCACCTCTGGAGTCTTCCAGATTGATTTTCATCGAAGGAGTCTTGGGCTACCTGAGTGGCTGCAGGAAGAACTAGAAACACAGATATACACACAACACACTTAAACACACTTGTGCATGTATGCACACACATGTAACACACATCTGCACGCATACACAGTCACACACGTACACACATAGCACAAATAGCATCCACGGTTGCCGACTCACCCACATACGCACAAACATGCGTGCATACAGCAATATGTAGCCCTGTAGCACGGTCCTCCCGTTGTTCATCGATTTGCTCGAGCAGGCCCAGTAACGTCTCCACTGGAGACTTTGTTGTTACTGTGTTTGGCATCTCGAATACGCCACGGGGAGCTTGCCAGGCTCTGCCGTGCGGGCGGGATACCCTCGGTAGCTTGCCGAGCTCTCTGAGAGGGATGGACGAATCAAACCCGGGTTGGTCGCATGCAAGGCAAATGCCCTACCCACTGTGCTATTGCTCCAGCCCATAAAGCAATATATGTGTGCATATATGCACAGACACACGTGACATACCTGCACACTCGCAGGAACAGACGCTCAGCGGGACTGCTGATACGCTTCCTAGTTATACTCGATGATCAGAGGTAGAAAGGTTGGAATGATAATAAACTGAATGGAAACCTTCCAGTCTTCTGGAAAGAGGTAATTCTGGAAGCAGATTCGCAAGTGAGTCTGGGACGCCGGCTCGAGGATCAGGAACGAGCTGAGTGTCTGCTCACCGGCAGCTCCGAGGCAGCGGCTCTTGTCAGGAGCACCCCTGGCCGCTTCACAGGGAGGACGGTGCGGAAGTGGGCACGTCTTCCCAAAGTCGCACTTTGTCGCGACGTCCAGCCCGGCCTTTGGTTTTCCTGTGTGTTGGTTGCCTTTCTGCGCAGGGCAGCAGCACACGTCCAGTTCGCTCGCTGGCTTCTTGCGACGGCTAGCATCTAAATAACTTTATCCCGGGCGGTAGGAACTTCCTGTTCCGAAAGAAAATAACTTAAAAGGTCTTACAAGGGAGGCTGGGAGCTTCTTGGAAATCAAGCGGTTCTTACAAAACATTTGATGTGTTTCGTACAGAGGAATTAGGGACACATGGCTTCAATTTGCCTTAAGATGCACATGGTTGTTAAAAATTAAGGGGCAATGTTCTTGGCAAAATAGGTTTTGCCAAACTCAAAGTGTTTAAAAAGTTGTTCAAGATGGTTCGGCCAGGCCAAAAGGCCCGGGGCTCCCTCAGCCCTAATAATAGAATCAATCAGAGGATTAGAATGAAGTCACTAAACTTGTTTTAACAGTCTCTTGAAATAACCAACAAAAATAAATCTCGATGTAGTAACAATCGCAAGCAATTAGGACATAATCGCTTTTGTGCCCACAGCAAGCCCAGTCCCAGGCTGGTCGTGGAACTCTGCTCCAGGTCCTGGGAAGCGGGCAGTGCGGGCGCCAGTCCGGATGGGTCTGGGGGGAGGGGTGAGGGAGGGTCCGGAGGGGCTGAGGGGGGTCTGGCTGGGAGGGGCTGAGGCTGGTGTCCTTGTCCCCAGCAGGACCCCGACCCTGAGCGTCATTGCCTCCCGGGGCCATGGGGACAGTGGGAGCTTCGGGTCAGGGCCTCACACTCCTCCTTGGCTGGGCGTCTCCGTGGCTGGGAAAAGCCATGAGAAGGCTCCGGGAGGCTGACCAGGCGGGAGAGGACACACAGCCCCAGCCTCAGGGGACGTCCAGGGTATAATCCCGCGGGGGCAGCGTCAGCCAGCTCAGAGGGATCCACAGCCACGTGTCGGGAACGCCCAGGCTCGCCGGGGCAGGGCTGGGTCCAAGGTGCTCGCTGCCTGGCACTCACGAGTGTCCTCCTGGGGTTTCCAGCGCTTCGGGTTCTGTCGGGGCTGCCTCGGGTGCCAGGAGGAAGCTTGGCTCCCTCTGCCGCAGACGCGGGGTCTGAGGAGCCGTTGCCGCCGCAACACCGACACTCGCCTGCCTCCCCCCACCCAGGTTGGCGTGCCCAACCCCAGGGGGAGGTGGGAGCACCGTGTCCACCACTTGGGCTGCTGCGGCCGACGCAGAAGGTTCTAGAAGGCCTCCAGCTGCCGGCTCATGTGACCCTTCTCTCCTACGGGGAAGGGGCTGATGGGCACAGTGCTGGGAGCAGGAGGCCTCCGTTGGCAGCTGAGCCCGGGGGGTGGGTCTGCAGGCAGCAGAGGCTGCTGGGAACAGCAGCACTCTCCCCCACAACTGCACACGCACACATGCACACACATGCACATGCACACACATGCACACACGCACATACACACATACTCACATGCACACTCACACACACTCACACACATGCACACACATGCACATACACACACGCACACATATGCACACACATGCACACTCACACGTACACACATGAACACACATGCACATACACACATGCACACACACATGCACACACATGCACATACACACATACACACATGCACACTCACACACACTCACACACATGCACACACATGCACATACAAACATGCACACACACATATGCACACACATGCACACTCACACGCACACACATGAACACACATGCACATACACACATACATACACACATGCACATACACACACACACATGCACATACACACTGCAGAGATTCTCCAAGGACGGGCCGCGGGGCAGCTTTCCCCTGAGCCCTGGGAATCCCCGTGTGAGTTCCGAGCCCGGCCAGGGTGGGCGGCCCATGTGGGTTCTGGGGTCATAGCTGATTCTGAGTGGGTGTGTGGGGAGAGGAGGCATTTTGAGGGAGCACAGTCCGGCCCCTCTGCCTTGGGGTGCAGCCCCGAGTGGCTGGGGCGCCCGCACACCCTCCATACCGCCGACCCCGGCTGCGGGCGTGTGTGCCCTGGCTCTTACCCGCAGCTGGGAGCCCCCCGAGGTCAGCAGGAGGCCTGTGCACGTGGGTCTGAGCCACGCAAACAAAGGCGAGGGGAGAAGCAGGCGTCCGGTCACCCACTGCGGGTGTGTTTATACTAGAAAATTGCTTTAGTGAATATTTACTTTCAGCTGACCAAAATATTTCGGCATTAGCCTGGGTGAGGGCGAATGAATAACTTCAAAGATGACCTTTTCTCAATTAAAAAAATTCCGTTCCAAGTTATGACTTCCATCATCTCGGAGTGAATTAAGGACCAGCTGGGCCGATCGGGCAGAAAACCTTCCCCCAGATCACATCAGCAAAGCCCATAGCATCACGGCCGCCGGCAGGGGCTCCGGGCCTGGATCCAGCCTCGGCTTCCAAACCCACTTTCTCTGCACGTGGCGTGGGCGGGGGTGGGGGCCCGCACGCTCGGTGCTGAGGCAAACCAGCTCTCGTTGGGCTTTGACCTTGGGCGTCACTCGCTGTAGCACGAGGCTGTGTTCAAGGTTCTGACCTCGTGTTTCCTTGTCTGGTTTGATTTAAGATTCTAGTAGGCAACGTTTCGCAGAGCCTCCTCCCTTAGGGGTTGCTCTGTCTATTCTTCTAAACTCCGAATTCTCTATTATCCAGTCCCTAAGTATTCACCCTCCCTTTTTTTTTCTGCTTTTTTTGGGTCACACTCAACGACGCTCAGGGCTGACTCCTGGCTCTGCACTCAGGAATCACTCCTGGCGGTGCTCAGGGGACCATCTGGGATGCCAGAGCTTGAACCCGGGTCAGCCGTGTGCAAAGCAAATGCCCTGCCTGCTGTGATCTCTCCAGCCCAGCAGCACTGTAGCACTGTCCTCCCGTTGTTCATCGATTTGCTCGAGCGGGCCCAGTAAGACTATGAGACTTGTTGTTACTGTGTTTGGCATAATGAATACATCACGGGGAGCTTGCCAGGCTTTGCTGTGGGGGTGAGATAAGGGCTCTCTGAGAGGGGTCGAGGAATCCAACTCGGGTTGGCTGACCGGCTGTGTACAAGGCAAACGCCCTACCCACTGTGCTATCGCTCCTGCCCGGTATCCTCTTTTTATCTCTTCCTTTCCTTGATTTTTGCATAGGAAATTTTCATTACTGTTCCAGCTGTTATCATTATTTTCTTCCCCCCTTTCTCCAAGAAATGCTTATCTTTCAAAGCCATGCGTGCACTCCTGCGTAGCTGTATCACAGAGGTTTTTGTTTTGTTTTTTAAGTTATTTACTTTGCCCGCACTTGCTCTGCCCAGGGCTACCCTGCTCTGCACTCAGGGATCACTCCTGCTTGGCACGCGCAGGGCCAACGTCGTGTCCACTGTCCTCGCTCTGTGGCCCCATGACAAAGGCCTCCTCGATTGGGCTTTGCTTCTTTCCAGTTTGAGTGTTTTGCCATTGCCATTGCTGTTTTCTTTTGAAGCCGATGAGCGGCTTAAACATGCCTGTTGAAATGCATCCCCCCCGCCCCCCGACATGGGGGCTTCATTCCTGCTCTGTGGATGACCGTTGTTTGCCGGAGGAAATGTTCTTCGTGGCGTCTTCGTGGTGTTGCTCTCCAGATTTACGTCTCCATCTACGACCTCTGGGAGGGAGCGTGTGCTCCGTAAACACTCCCTGATTTGGACAGGGGTGTGCATTTTTATGGCTAGTCCTTCATTTACTTAAATGGAAATCAGAGCTATTTTCTTCTGGCTCAATTAAACAGATCAATATTTATTACTTTGTTCTAGAAACTTAACGTTTCCTCTGCCTCGGAGAGACCGTACTAAATTTTCCCCACCTATGATTTTGCTGCTGTGATTTCCCCCGTATGATTCTGTTGGGTTTTGCCTCCTGTTCCCAGCTGTGTTTAATGTGTCACGTGTGTGGACAGGACTTGCTTCACGGGAGTGTCAGTGACCACATAGCACAGCAGGATGATGCAGGATGTTATTGATTAGGGTTTGCCGAGAAACCCCTTGTTGTCCCGTTATCTGTCGCCTTTTGAAGTGTTGCTTTAATTGCACTAGTGGTGGGTTGAGGCCACTCGTGTCCATGATGACCAGCTCGGCCCAGTGGACTCGACAGCACTTTATTCAGGAATGTGGTAACGTCAGGGTTCTGCAGAGCTGGCGGCCGACAGGGTCCCAATAGAGGGTGCCGGGTGGGGGCCAAGGTGGGGTCGGGCCTCCGAGGGGTTCGAACTCGGAGCTCGGCATGTGGAAGCCACACGGCCCAGATAGCCGAGAGCTGACCTGAGTCTCACCAGATACTCTAACAGGTGGGTTGGTGTTTTATTTTGCTCGAGCGGGCCCAGTAACGTCTCCATTGGAGACTTTGTTGTTACTGTGTCTGGCATATCGAATACTCTCGAAATTTGTATTGTTTTAAGTTCATTTGTTTTCTAAACATTGGGGCCACACTCAGTGTTCTGGGCTGCTCTCGGTGGGTTCTCGGGGCCAGCGCCTGGCCCCCGGATGCGGCAGGAGGGGAGGGCAGGGCCCCAGCCCCGCAGGTCTGTGCTCCGGCCCACGGCCTGTTTCTCTGGCCCTGTTTCTAATCTTCGTCACGTGGCTGCTTTTTCTTCATTTGGTCCCCGCAGACTTAGCTCTGAAATCCTTTGACAAATCCGGTATTTGTTCCCCGGATCTAGTGACCTCAGAGGAAAGAAGAGGAGAGAAGCGTCCCAGTGCCGACCCCATCCCTGGCGGCGAGAGAGCAACTTGGCTTCTCTGATAAAGAGTGAACACGCAGCTCCTGGTTCCAGCCAGCGTCTCTGCTGCCAGGGCCTGGGTGGGGCCTGTCCTGCCCCTTGTCCCTCCCTGGCCCTGAGGGCCCCGGTGTGGGCCGAGGCGGCTTCAGCGGCTGAGCGGAGGGTCCCCTTCTCTGGGACACCCACACGGTGATTATTCCCCACTGGGCTGGAAGCTCCGCTTCCTCTCGCGTCTGTCGGGCTGATGACAAGTCAAATGGCCTTTTCCTCACGGCCGTCTCTGTTCTGCGTTCCCCCATGGCTCCTGCGTCCACTCCAACGCTCCACCAGGGGGCTAACTGTTTTTCAGGTGGTTGGGTCATGGCGTGAACGGACACAGAGTCAGAGACAGTTAAGGCAGGTGCCAAGGAGTTTTGTTCCAGTTAGCCGGGTCAGCTATCTCGCCCACGAAGTGGTCTCTGGATAGCGACCCCGACCTCCAAGTGCAAGCAGTTTCTACAGGTTCCAAGGTTGTGCGAGCACTGTGATCAGAGTGATCAAGCAACGGTCGTCAGCAATTCATCAACATTTGATACCAGGTAGTCAGTTTCTGGTTGTTCCAAAAAATGGACATAGTGACGGTCAGTTTCTGGTTGTTCTGAAAAATGGCCTCGTGACCCCTCACGACCAGTCAGATGCTCTAGCAGCTCCTTACCGGACACTGCAAGTTCAGTTTCTGGGAAACAGAGCCTTAGGCCTAGTCGAAACTTACCGTTAGCCGCGGCCTGTCCTGGCTGCAGTCCGGCTCGAGGTCTGGCTCTCGGGCACCTGACACTAACGGTCGGTTATTCTCCCTCAGACCCTCTCACTCTGTGCTCGGGGCTCATGTCCGACCCTGAGGTCCCCGGGGTAAGTCCTGTATCAGTTCAGATGTCTTCAAAGTCCACTCTCTGTCCCCTTGGCAGCTGAGCCCTGGCCCCTGTCCGGCTTAGCCCGCGGTCACCCAGCCCATCCTCTGTCTGGGCCGGGGGTCCGTCACGCTGCAGCCTTGCTGGCTGAGGGCTGTTTCCCGGAGTCCCCCGGTCCCTTCTCCCTTCCCGCCATCTAGGGGAGGGCGGCTCCTTCCCTCCCGCTGTCTCCCAGAGTCACTGAGTCTCCAGGCGAGCTTTCGTGCGTGTTCTTCTGAACCGTTTGGCCGAGTTTCTCAGCTTGAGGCTTCCTCGTCAAGCAGGGCTTTGGCCGGTGGGTCCGCACCCAGGAGGAGCGAAAGTTTCTCTGCGTGGTTGGGGCTTCTCATCTTCCCCCCTTCCCTGGATCCTGTCTCTCTACAGCTCCGTCTCTCTCTTCCTGCATCTGCTTGCCTGCCTCTCTCTGCCCATCTCTGAGCGTCTCTGTCTCTGCATCTCTGTGTCTCTACGCGCATGTGCCTGTGTCTCTGTCACTCTGTCTCTCTGTGTCTCTCTCTGTCTCTGTGTCTCTGTGTCCTGCCTCTCCACGTCTCTGTCTTTCTCTCCCCGTCCCTACAGAGGCAGGATGCGTCTCCCGGTCCCACGGCACCGCCTGGGACCTGCCCGTTGGTGCCGCTTGGCTGAGCTGGACCCATCGCAGACCCCGTCCCAGGCTGGGGCTCAGCACGGGCCAGGGGGTGGTGGTGATCCAGGCACAGCCACCGGGACGTGGCCACGCTCCTCGCTGGTGCCCCGGGAGGGGGCCGGGCACGGGGCTCCTGCGGCCGCTCCTGATTTCTCCCACCCAGCATCTCTGCCACGCTCGTGACTCCGGCCACCTGTTATGTCCCGGGAGGGAGTTTCGCTCTCACGTTGGCCAGACCAGATGCGAGGCTTCAAACGCAAGGCCCCTTTATGGCTAGCTCGGGCTGGGGTCCGAGTCCCATCCAACACAGTGGAGTCTCGACAAGGATCCCGATTCCAAATTCTGAGCTTCTTCTTCTTCTTCTTCTTCTTCTTCTTCTTCTTCTTCTTCTTCTTCTTCTTCTTCTTCTTCTTCTTCTTCTTCTCTTCTGAATCACTGTGAGATAGTTACAAGCTTTTACGTTTGGGTTACAATCACACAGTGATCAAACACCCGTCCCTCCACCAGTGCCCATCCCCCACCACCAATATCCCAGTATACCCCCCTTTCCCACCCTCCCTCTGCCTCCATGGCAGACAATAGTCCCCATACTGTCACTCTACTTTGGGGCACTATGGTCTGTAATGCAGATACTGAGAGGCCATCATGTTTGGTCTTTTATCTACTTTCAGCACACATCTCCCATCCCGACCGGTTCCTCCCTCCATCTTTTTCTTAGCGATCCCTTCTCTACCCCAACTGCCCTCTCCCCTTTGCTCACGAGGCAGGCTTCCAGCTATGGAGCAATATATCTGTCTATGTATCTGCTATCCTTAGGCGTCAGCCTCATGTTATGTTGTTTTATGCTCCACAAATGAGTGCCGTCCTTCTATGTCTGTCCCTCTCTTTCTGACTCATTTCACTTAGCATGATACTCTCCATGTCCATCCATTTCTAAGCAAAGTTCATGACTTCATCTCTCCCGACAGCCGCATAGTATTCCATTGTGTAGATGTACCAAAGTGAGCAGCTTCTACAGGGTTTGGTTACATAACAGCATTTTTCTAGAAACTGGCAGTATGTTTCCAAATCTTGGCCCCGTTCCGTCCTGTGACTCCACTCCCTGGGCCTCCCTGCTTGGCTGGGCGCCCCTGCCCAGGCCCCTACTCTGACAGGCTGCTGCCATGGGGCGGTTTATCTGCCCAGGGTGATACTGTTTCCTGAGAAGTCGGGACTTTCTGACGGGAGAAACCGAGACTCAGGCCTGCTGAGTTTTGGTCCTAAAGTAGAGCCTGTTGTGGCTCCACTTCGGCCCCCCACCCCCTCCTGCTCTGTCCTGTTGGCCCACGGCCGGGCCTGGCTTGGTCCCTTTGACAGTCTCGCCCGGCCTGGATGCAGGTGGACGCCCGTCCCAGCACGCCGCTCTTCCGCACGTCTTTTCACGGTTCTGTTGTCTTCCGAGGAGCTGAGTACCTGAGGGTGCAAAGTCGCAGGGTCCGGGCAGTGACTGAACGGCCCTGTGGCCACCCTCCTCTGCGGCTGTGGGTGCCGTCTGGTCAGAAACTCAAGGTGGGGGAAATGAAAACAAGATTGGAAACCACTGTTCTCCTGTGCACATGCTGGGCCCCCTGGCGGCCCTGCTCCCTGTGTCCGGCTGGCCGCCTCTCTGGCACCCAACATTCCTGTCACTGCGATGGCTTCACTGGGCTCAGGGCAGGGAGGAGCCTCACCATCCCCCAGAGTGATGACACAGTGATTAATCTTGCTGACAAAGTGAATGTACTTATCCAAATGATGCAGAGACAAGTCCAAGTAACCAAACGCAGACAGACCCTCCCTTTTTTTTTTAACCTTTTTGGGTCCCACCCAGAGGTACTCAGGGGTTACACCTGACTCTGCACTCAGGAATTACTCCTGGTGGTCCTCGGAGAACTATATGGGATACTGGGAATTGAACTCGGGTCAGCCGCGTGCAAGGCAAATGCCCTCCACACTGTGCTATTGCTCCAGCCTCCTTGAAAGCCCCACTTTCATTCAACATTTGGGTGGGGACCTTCCCTGCTGCCTGGAATTTTCTCTGTGTTAGAAAATCCCAACGGACAGGTCCAAGACCCACGTGTGGTCACCCTACGCAGAAGACACGCACGATCGGGCGCGTGAAGATAGCACGTGCGGTGAGCTCGGCTTCCACACTTACCGTGCAGTCGTGTTCGTCAGGCTGCACGGTGAGCTCCCAGCTAGGAGCAACACTGCACGGAGCAGAGACTCTCTGTGTCCTGAGAGTGTCCATCACGGCCCTGGACGCAGCCACTGATGGTTGGATGTCGGATCCCTCGGCACGAAGGATGGGGAAGGGACAGGTCCGTACTGTGGGCAGTGACACTTGGATCTGAGCCTACGACGGGTCTGTTGCCCCTGCAAGTGGGCAGGGAGGGGACAACGGAGCATCTCTGCTGGCCGGCAGGTGGGCACTGCCCTGCAGGCCTGGCCCTGCCCTGCTGCTGGCCCATGGTTGGAGGAATGTCCTCCTTGTCGGTGATTCGTAAACATTTAATCTAGTGTTTCTGTGTTTCCAAAGAAAACCCATACACCGCGGTCCCACACAGGCCAGGAGACGGGAAGAGTGTGAGGGGGTCGTGGTCTGGGCCTCCCGCCTCGTGGCTGTGGGGCTGCAGCTCTGCCCAGATGACCGAGGCGGTCCCAGGGGCGGGGGACGCCCAGGAGGCCGCTTCCTGACGCTGGGCCGTTTCTCTGTGTCGGACCAGCACCCGGAACTTCCCCGCCGCCTCCCAGTCTTCCTGGAGTTTTAACACGTCAACACACTCGGGCACATGAATATCCCGACCTTTGGAAATTGTGTTTTCTCTATTAAAACATAAAACACATTTTATTGGATCTGTATTGAATACAGAGAAAAGTTTTTGTAAACCTAGGGCAGAAGCAAAGCTTGGCTTGTTGCGGGGACTTCAAAGACCCCTCTGTGAGCTGAATATTATTATGAACCATTTTCTGAAGGAATGCGAGAGCGAAAGCCGTGGACATGATGGAGCTGTGCTCCTGGCTTAGGGTCTCCGTGGCCGCTGGGCTCCTGAGACCGACACAGCGACTGAACCCAGCCACCGAGCTTTAAGGTGCGTCTTGCACCCCCGCCAGAGAACTTCCTCTGGCGCCCGGGACTGTCTGTCTCTGGTCACCCTCGTCCTTCCCACGAAGAGGCAACGGCCGGTTGGAACAAATGGATCGTGTTTGAGGTCACGTCGATCGCGGCGCTAGCCTTGGGTTAGAGCGTGATTTCGGAATGCACAATAACTAAGACAGTCGTCTAATTTTACTGAAATAAAGCGGAAAACGCACGCCCGGCAGCCTCGGCCCTGCTTCTCCTGGGGTTTGCCTGTGCCTGTACTTTATCCTCAGTGACACGGTAATCTGCTAAAGTTCTTCTCTCGATTTTTCTCTTTGCAATCTGGAAGAACAGATTCAGTACTGATTGTGCTCATTTATAAAAGCATCCAAAACAAAATTGAACCCCAAGGCTGATAAGCTATAAAGATGCTGATCAGATCTTAGCAGAATGGACCACGCTTTGGGGCTCGCTTAGCGAAAGATGGTTCTAGAAGACGGATGGTTTTATCTACACAATTACAAATACCACGGCGCAGTCAGACGGATGCGGCACATGAAATATGGGGCCGGCCCTTTATTAAGTAAAGAATGACATTTTGTAAAATACTTCCTAGGATTTTGTCATTTTTTTGGAGGTAATTAAATTCCCAACATTATTTGGTAGAAGACATAATCAAAGAATCTTGTAAGAAAGAACAATCCAATAGTCTGTAGAGATAATAGTCCTACACAACAGAGACTAATTGATTTTTTAATGGTTCAAACGATAAGGGATGAGCCTTGTCAAATGTATATAATTGTTATCCATAACCAGCACAAAGTCATAATCAATAAGAGATTAGAAATATGTTTGTACTTTTCAGAGTTTCTCTCCAAAGGGGAGAGGTCGGCTGAGGGAAACCGCTCGGCAATATCTGCGTTGCTTCCGGCGGGCCCTGAGGCTGCCCATGGGGCCAGCTCCGCCGTCCCCGGGGGGTCAGGCTGGTCATGCTTCCTGTGCGCCCAGGAGTTGGCCAGGCTGGCTCGGTCTGCTCCCTGATCCCTCACCAGCCCCTGGGACTTCCAGCCTCATGTTTTACAAAGACCCTGAACAGGCGTTTCTGGAGACTTTCCTGCACATGCTAGTTTTGTCCTTGGTCTCAACGAGCTTGGGGGGCTCCAATTTTCGAGCTCCCTGACTCCCATGGGCCACCGGCCAGCAGGTAGGATGGAGACGTGGTGTCCTTCATCCGTCCCCGGGGAACGTCCCTCTGCTCTGGGCTACGTCACTGTATCACTGTCATCCTGTTGGTCATCGATTGCCTCGAGCAGGCCCCAGTAATGTCTCCTTCGTCCTGGCCCTGAGATTTTCAAAAGTGCCACATTCGAGGCTCTTCCAGGGTCAGGAGCATGAGACCCATCCTTGTTACTGGTCTTTGGCATATTGAATACGCCACGGGGAGTTTGCCGGACTCTGCCGTGTGGGCAGGATATGTTTGGTAGCCTGCCAGGTTCTCCAGAGTAAGAACTAGATAATAAGATGTCCGGCAGCTGGGTTTTATAGTCTCTGGGTCTTGGCTGTTGATGGGATCACACGGCGCCTGGGGGCAGTTGGTGGGTATAACGCCTACCTACTGGAAGATGGGGGATCTGGGTGGAGGAGGCCCAGTTCCGATCCGAGCAGGCTTGGAGATCTATGCCCTGGGTCCCGCACACCTGGGTTCCTCTGCCGGTTCCTTCATGCGTGAGGCTCGTCTGAGCGTGTGGAGAGTGGCCTTGAGTGTGGCTGTGGCTGGAACCGGAGGTCTACAGCTGCCAGGGCTCTGCTCAGGGTGGGGAGGGAAACTCAACCCACCCTTCCTCCAAGGGGCCCCGGTGAGGACAGCCAGTCTCGGAGGCAGGAGACTCTTCTGGGCTATCTAATGGAGAGGATATGGGTCAGGTCAGCGGGTCCCCGCCCTTCCTGGGCGTTCCCCATGGGCTCTGCATTCCTGTGTGCATGGGGTGGGCCCGTGGGTGGGAGCAGCGTCCTCTGGGCTCCTGGAAGGTCACAGACCAAGAATGGTGGCGTTCTTTGTGGACCGCAGAAGGGGCATTCTCCCCTGGAACCTTTTAGAAGCCTTCAGACGCTTTGGATAGAATCTGGGGATACCTGGCTAGACACCGGCTTCCTGCACTTGAAGGGAGTGAACCCCAGTTGTTCCACCCGGAGCCTTCGATAGACGGCTGTCACTGCAGAGCCAGCTGCCCGGACACCAGCCGCTTGGGCCTGAGTGACGCTTTGCAAAGGGAGACTCTTCTGGAAGGGCCCGATGTGGTGGTGGTGGGCGGGGTGGGTCTGGGCTCAGGATGTGCTCACCCTTCGTTAGCCGGCAGAAGCACACGGCCAGGTTCAAACCCGGGCTGCGGACTCACACTAGACCCCACCGACCTGGGTTTGATTCCTGCCACCACGCGGTCCTCAGAGCCCCACCAGGCACGGCTGAAGCATCCCCGGCACTGGAGGACCCGAACGGCACCCGGTTCTGAGACTGCTCAGAGCACCCGCGACCGCAGCAGAAACACACCCAGTCACAGGTGGTCTTGCTCCCACCTGAAGGTCCCGCGTCCCCCAGGCTGTGCTCACGCCGCCACTGGCAGCGTCCCGGCCTCTCGCTGGGACGGGCCGTTCCTCACGCTGCTCCGGCAGTCGAAGGAGCGAAGCTTCTCCCTGTGAGCAGGGAAGGGCCGGGCCGAGGGCTGACGGGTGTGGGCTGGAGCTGGCTGGGCCCTGGGGGCGGGGAGGGGCTGGGGGGAGGAGGGGTCCCCCATAACCTCTCCGCTTCCCTTCCCTTTGCGACCGTGTGGGGGGCACTGATCCCGGGGATGCCCAGTGGGCTGTGGTCCCGGGGCCCCGCGCGGCAGTGTCTCAGGGTCACACTCAGCCTGCAGGGCTGGAAACGGGGCTTGGGCGGACAGAGCCACACCTGTAAGCCAGTGCTGTGCCCAGCCACGGCCCAGCCACGGCCCAGCCGCGTCCCCACCGCATCCCCAGCCCGTCCCTGAATCCTCCTCCTCTTCTCACTAATGAGAGGATTTCTCCCCACTGGTGTCACTCGTCATGTCCTGAATCGCAACTGAAGAGGAAAATTATGTGGACTTTGGGATTGGTCTATTTCACGGTTTATTAATTAAAATATCATGTACACTGCGAAGATCATGGCTGTGCCCTGGGAGACGATTCCTGCATCACGCCAGCGGCCGCGTCTGCCTGTGCTGGGCCGGGAGGAGCCGGGGTGGGGACAGTTGCGTCCGGCCTGGCCCCGCCAACCCCCAGGTCCTGAGCACTCGAGGAGGAGCAGGAACGGAGCATGCTGTGAGCTGGAGAGAGACGCACGCGAGAGGCTCGGGGGTCCTGGTCGGGGGGCGAGGGAGATGGCGCAGGGGGGAGGCTCTGGCCTTGTACGGGCCAGGCCTGCCTGGGTCCCCGTCGCTGCAGAGGGTCCCCGAGCCCCGCGGGTGTGACCCCAACAGAGCAAAACTGAGACTTGGGAGGGCGCCAGCGGCTCACGGGAGGGCTGGGGCCGAGGGGTCCCCTCCTCTGTGCTGGGCCCCTGCTCCTCCTCCCTTATTCGACTCTTCTTCCTCCAGCCCAGGGCTCAGTGCCTCTCTGGGGCATGGCGTGGGGGAGGGGGGCCAGCCGCTGCCTCTAGGTTATCATCTCCCCCGAAGGAGCTGCGGCTCCCTCCCAGCCCCGCCCAGGGACCCCCTCCCTGCCCCAGGCCGCCTCCTCCCTTGCTGAGTCATGTTTTAGGATCAAATGACTTCAGACTCTGAATATATGTCACATCAATGCCCTCTCCCCAAGGAGCTCCCCAGGGAGCAGGGGTGTGCGGGGCGGGTTCCCAGGTGGGCAGAGTCAGGGCGTGTCCTGCATCAGGAGCTCCCTGCGCCCCCTCTTCTCTGTGCTCCCGGAGTCACCTGCAAGGCGTCCCCGGAGCCAACCCTACGGGGCTCCCGGGCCTGAGGGCCGTCCCTCTAGACCCTGTTTCCAGTCTGTGTCCCGGGTTTCTACCCAGCCACCGGGACGCTGGGCAGGGGTCGCTCTGGCCTCGGGGCCTCCCGCTGGCCTTGGAGGACCCTGAGAGGTCACTCTGCCTCTTGCCGTCCCCACTGACGTCTGGCTCAGGGCCTGCTGCCACCCTCTTGCCCGGACTCAGCTGGCCGTCAGGAGTGGCCGTCCTGAGCTTGGTCCCCAGAGAGCCAGAGCAAGGCTGTTGGCTGGTCCCGGATTCCCGGAGGGGAGTGCTTGGGGCCGGAGACCTCGGACCCCAAAGAGCCTCTTGTGTTTGGTTGTTTGGGGCCACACCCAGAGGTGCTCGGGTGCACCCCTGGCTCTTCACTCGGGAATCACTCCCGGGGTGCTCAGAGGACCGTTCGGGTGCCAGAGGTTGAATCCAGCCAGATATGTGCAAGGCAAACACCGTGCTGTCGTTCCAGCCCCAAGAACTTCTTTACTTATTTAAGTTTGTTTTTTAAATTTGTTTTGGCTTTGGGGCCACACCTGGTGGTGCTCAGGGGCCACCCCTGGTCCGTGTGTAGAGCCCAGATGATGCCAGGGTGGAGCCAGGGTTGGCCCCTTCCCCGCTGCTGTCTCTCGGGCCCTGTTCCTGATACTCAGTGACGCGTGTCCCGGGCAAGAGCCTTTTTTTTTTTTTGACGCCCCCTTCTCCACGATCACATCTGGCCTCTGGGTCCAGCCCCTAACAGGCCGCAGAGGAACGGGCAGGCCCACGGGGAGGCCCCGGCAGAGGGGCCAGTGGTCTGGGTGTCTGTTTCCCGCCTCGCCGGCCGGGACCTACCCAGGGAGGTTATTTCATTCCGACGAAAGTGCAGCAAACTAGAGCCGGAGTTCTCCATGCTCCGTGCTCAGAGCTGGGGGAAGCTGGGCCCCACCTGGAGACACCCAGGGGCTGCCCCGGGCCTGTACTTGGGACACCATATGTGACGCCTGGCAGTGCCCAGGGGACCATGTGTGGTGCCGGAGATTCAAACCAGGGTCACGGGCGGCAGAGCCGAAGGCCGGGCCCCTGCCCCGCCCCCAGCCCCCTCGGTGACTCTTGATCGAACAGCAGAAAGAGATTTTCTTATTTCTTCTTTCCTCCTTTGCCTGCAATTAAAAACATATCCCTAATCCCCGTCATTTCGAAACGAGAAACATATTGTCTTTCTAATGCCTGGTTTTACTAATCCTATGTTGTCACTACGTTAAATCTCTTTGTTGAAGTGGTATCATGTCCCAAAGAAACAACACGGATAGGTCAGAAAATTTTTGAAAAGCAAGAACTTGTAATCTGTTATTAACCAAAGCCGTTTTTTAAAACCTCTGTTTTCACCCCCGGCATTAGCCATGTCTTGGGGTCTCAAATGAATATTAACGCGGAGCTTTGTTAGTCTGGAATACAGACTCGGTAGAAACATTCACGCCTGCTTTGGGGGAAGATCATTAAGAAATCCAGGCGGATGCTGGCGCGCATCTCTCTTTGAGGTGCGCGGATTCGCGTCTGCTGCCCCTGATAGCATTCGAGACACACTGGAGAAAATGGTGTGAACGAGTTCTTTATTTCTTAACAAAAAACTGATTTTCAAATGTTGGGGTTAGCAAACCTACTCAACATTTTTCCCCAACACTCTCGCTTTAATTCATAATTACAAGCTTATTCCAATCTCTGCATAATGAACCACATTCTAGACCAACAGCTGTTATCTGCTTTTTTTTTTCTGGTCGCCTTGGGGTATGAATATTTTAATATTCATTTTCTATGTGCAGATAAACTAAATACTTCCTACTGGAAGTCGATCAAATTAATCACAAAAATCTTAGTTGCTGTTCTTTCTTCCATGTAGCTCATTAAAAGAAATTAAAAAAAAAAAGCTGGATGCCCCATTTTCCATCCACCTGAAAGGGATTCGGTGTGGGAGGTTCGGGGGGGGGGGGGGACGGTCCAGGGGGCCGAGGGTCACGCGCAGGCCGGGCTGGGGCTCTCGCAGCCTCCCACTCAGCCCGAGTTTGCCGATGGAACCTGCCCGGCGGGTTTTGGGGGTCGGCTGTGCCTCAGGGTGGGGCGGGAGGTGACATGGAGTGCCAGGAGACGCCCTCGCCCCGCGTCCGACCTTCCTGGCCCCCGCCCCAGTGCCCGGGAGAGGCAGAGACGGGCCCAGAGAGAGCAGGAGGCTGATGAGGCCCCGGAGAGGCGTCACGGCGAGGCCGGGGGTCTCGGCAGACCCTGGGGGCCGGTTTCTGCTCTGGTTTCCGCAGGGGCCTGCCTGGCCCTGCTGGGGGTCCTGGGGTGTGGTTCTCTCGGCTCCTGCTGCCCCCGCCCCACAGAGACAGGCGGCCACCCGGGATGGGTCCAGCCCCCGGGGCCTGCCGGGACCAACAGTTCAGGCCTGGAGGCGGGGAGGGGACCCCTGGGCCTGGAACAGCTGCCTCGGCCCCTAGGGGGTGTCTGTGTGTCTGGGGGGAGGAATTGTCTGTGGGGGACGCTGGGCGGGTGCGTCGCAGTCACCCAGATGCCACCGGACACCCCCTCCGCTCTGCCTGCTCGGCCTTAGACCTTGGACAAGCGGCAGAGCGTGAGGCCCAGACGAGATTCATTTCCTGGACAAACCAGCCCAGTTCCAGGGAATGGGATGACGGAGAGCCGCTGACCCCACCCCACGAACCCACCACCTCTGGGTATTTTTTTTAAGGGTTTCGGTTCCTTTTTCCAGCTGCATCGGGAAATGAAGGGGCGAGGGGTGAGCCCTGAGCTTCTCTCCCGACCCCCCCACCCCCCGCAGTGGGTGCAGTTAGAGCTGGGCCCCTCCCATGCTCTCGGGGATCACCTGGGTGGGCCCGGGTTGGAGCTCGGGGTGCGACGGGCTGAGGGAACACTCCGGCCCTGGAGCCAGCACCCGGCCCCGCGTCTGCCTCGCTGTGCACCCAGCAGTGTCCTGCTCGTTCCCTTCTGGGGAGCCGTGTCTGTGCTGCCCTGGCCGCTGGGTGGTCTCAGCTTCGTAGCAGTCTCGATCACCCTCCACCAGTTCCTTCCGCCTCTGACCGGCAGGACGAGCCCCCCTAAAGCGTCCCGCGGTGATGCTAAGCGCGTGGGGGAAGCTTCCGGTACCCGCATCAATCCCAGGGTGAGGCAGCAGATGGCGCACCAGCCGCCTGGCACTGCCAAATGTGGCTCATTGGTTATCGCTCAATAAAACCCATGTGCAGTGACACACTACGCCACAAGCAACTAAAATAAGGCTCGAACACCTACTAGCATCTGCATAAGCTTACCGGAAACGTACCCAACGCTCCTTCATTTATTAATGTGCCTTTTAGTCTTCATCTTGTTATGCTAAAGTATTTCACTGTCTCCATTCCTGGAACGGAGACTTTGAAATGCGCCACTTCCTAGCGACCACCAGCCAGTGGGTGAATTACAAACACAATCCCCCCAGGCCCCTCGCAGAGAATCTCTGCTTTGAAACTCACGTCGCTTGGGGGCTGGACAACTGGTCACACTCTGGAATCCTCAGCACCAAGTATGGGCCCCTGGGTCTCCCCGGGAGTGACCCTGAGCAGAGAGCCAGGAGTGAGCCCCAAGCACAGAGCCAGGAATGAGTCCTGAGCACAGAGCCTGGAGTGAGCCCCAAGCACAAAGCTGGGAGTCAGCCCCGAGCATAGAGCTGGGAGTGAGCCCTGAGCACAGAGCCGGGAGTCAGCCCTGAGCACCACCTAGCATGGACAGAAAGACAACAATAAAGAGATCAGGTTGCTCTTCTCACTGTTGTGGGACTCACAGCACTTAGTACCTGCTGGAGCGATGACCATCGGGACTGATCAGGTAATTTCCCCCTAATCTTCCTGGAGCGATAGCACAGCGGGTAGGGCGTTCGCCTTACAAGGGGCCAACATGGCTGACCCGAGTTCGATTCCTCTGCCCCTCTCGGAGAGCCCGGCAAGCTACCGAGAGTATTCGATATGCCAGACACAGTAACAACAAAGTCTCCAATGGAGACGTTACTGGGCCCGCTCGAGCAAATCGACGATCAACGGGAGGGCCTTTACCTTACCTTTACCTTAATCTTCCTCTTTGGCAAATACTTTTTTCTTGATCCGCCAACCCGACCCCTCACACAACCAGCTTTACACACGAGCCCGTTCAAAGGAGACTCCAGCCCGGGTCTAGGAAGGAGAAGTTGAGGAATCTGTCACAGCACAGCCAGGAGACGGGCATTGTACGGAGCGGGTGGGCGAGTGTGAGAGCCCCACACCCGACCCCCACACTGCACGTCGCTTTGATCTTGTCTGCTCAAGAGGAAAACTAAAGTTCCCCGAACAAAGCCCAAAGTGAACGCAGAGCGGGAGCAGACGAAAGTGTGGGCGCCGAAACTCCTCTCCTCCGGGAATCATTCCCACACGCTTCCCCATGTCCCCTCTGATCTGTCATCTTAAATACTGTGCGTTTTCCTTTACGGAAAGACAAAGGTATCACTTCATGATGTTGGTCATCGATTGTATCGAGCAGGCCCCAGGGACGTCTCCTTCGTCCTAGCCCTGAGATTTTAAAAAGTGCCACATTCGAGGCTCTTTCAGGGTCAGGAGAATGAGACCCATCATTGTGACTGTTTTTTGGCATATCGAATACTCCACGGGGAGTTTGCCAGACTCTGCCGTGTGGGCAGGATACTTTTGGTAGCCTGCCAGGTTCTCCAGAGTAAGACCTAGATAATAAGATGTTGTGTGGCTGCAAATCTTAATGGAAAGACAAAGGTAATTGACATTAAACAGCTTCTTAGTTTTCTACTTGGATTCTGTAAGAAATTCCCTTAGAAAAATATTTGAAAGACACATCTCCAGAACTTTACTTTCAGTTGCTGGATGTCATATATATATATATATATATATATATTTGGAGCTGGAGCGATAGCACAGCGGTAGGGCGTTTGCCTTGCATGCAGCCAACATGGCCGACCCGAGTTCGATTCCTCCGCCCCTCTCGGAGAGCCTGGCAAGCTACTGAGAGTATCTCGCCCGCACGGCAGAGCCTGGCAAGCTACCTGTGACCTACTCGTTATGCCAAACACAGTAACAACAAGTCTCACGATGGAGACATTACTGGGCCTGCTCAAGCAAATCAATGAACAACGGGAGGACCGTGACTACATATATATATATATATATATATATATATTATTTATTGTTTTTTAACGGCTGGAGTGATAGCAACAGCGGGTAGGGTTTGCCTTGCACGTGGCTGACCCGGGTTTGAGTCCTCTGTCCCTCTCGGAGAGCCTGGCGGGCTCCCCATGGCATATTCAATATGCCCAACACAATAACAAGTCTCACAATGGAGACGTTACTGGTGCCCGCTCGAGCAAGTCGATGAACAATGGGAGGGCAGTGCCACAGTGCATTATTTTTATAGTTGTGATTCTAAAAACAGAGTGAGCCAGTTGGCGCTCAGTGTGTAGTAGACTAGCAAGCACCCATCACACATCGACGCCTGGAGGGGCGCTCCGCCCCGTCGGTTTCTCAAGGACCTGAGTGACCGTGGGGTGTCCTCCGTGCCACCCTCTGGCCGCGTGTGGACTCCTATTCCGCTCTGCCTGTGTCTTCCCCGCCATCACCCCTGCTGCTCAGGTGAGGGCTTGGGGTTGCTGTGGCTTGCTGTCGGACCCCGGGATGGAGGCGGGACAGAGCGGGAGGCCACCGCAAGCCGCAGTGGAGAACAGTGACGGGCGGAGGAACACGTTGCCGGCAGGACCCAGGCGAGGGCAGTGTCGCTGGTTTCTGGCTGCCCTCCGCGCGCGTCTCCCGCTCGCTCACTTCCCCTGCAGGGGCCGTGGGAACTCTCTGGGCCCCCCAAGAAGCCGGCAGCTGCCCCCCGGGGGTGCCCCTGTTTATAGCCCAGCTGCTGGGCAGAAGCCAGCTTTGTGCCCCACTGACCACCTGGGCTCCCGCTGACCGCCACGTCCACCAGCCCCGTGCCCCAGGCCGGGTGCCCGGGCACCAGAGTCAGGCAGGGTCACGCTCGTGGGGCGAGTGCTTGGGAGCTGGCGGAGGCTGGCACAGCCGCTACCGGGCGCCATGGGCACTGCCCCCACCAAGGCTGAGAAGCCCGAGGCATCGCGGCGGCCAGGGGCGCGAGCACGTGCTCTCTGCGCTGGGGGTCTCACCCTCAGCACCGGGGGCCTTGGAACAGCCAGGAGACACCTTGGAGCACTGTGTGTGTCCCCGACTCCCCCAAGCTCAAGAGGAAGAGGCTGCCCTGAGCTTCCAGGTGGAGAGACGCAGCGACACCAGGACTCTCTGTCCAGAACAAAACCTTCGCTGCGGATCGCAGACTTTGTTCATTTTTCCCTTCTCAGGAAACACAGGCCAGGTGTGAGTGGGTTTTCCCGGTGCCCTCCCTCCTGGCCGGCTGCACCCCCTCCCTGGCCCCTGCTCTGCTGCCCCTGGCCGGCTCCCGGGGGCGTCAGGGGGCAGCTTTGAACTCCTCCGTGCTGGACGGAGTTGACCTCTTCCGGCGGGGTCTTCGGCCACAGTGAACTTGTGCGTTTCTAACACACATATTTTCAAGGATTAAAAGATGAGATGACAAACTTTTCTTCAAAGGGAGAGGCACGAGCCCCCGGGAACATTCCTGCCCCCCTTAACCCCTTCTTTCCCAGGGCCATTCTGGGCGTGCAGCTTGGGGCGTGACGACCCCCAGTGAGGCCAGTGAACCTGGCCTTTCCTCCAAGTCCAAGCACCGGGGCAGGCATTGCCCCGGGTCATCCGTCCTGCGCTTGGCTCCCACCCGCCCCAGGAGGGGCGGCAAGTGGAACGTGTTGCGGCAGAATTAATTCCGTTTCCATCCCAGCAACTTTCCCCTAATAAATTCTTCTCGCTGGAGGTTTCAAAACTTCAAAAGATGATGCAGCATCTTACACGTGCACACGTGCGCGTGCGCACACACACACACACACACACACACACACACACACACACACACACATACCGCACACACGGGACAGTACAGTTTCGGAGCCCGGGAGCCCCAGCCTGTAATTAGGGAGGGGGACCCAGCACTTTGAACCGGCCGGCGGCTGCGCCCCTATCCCGCGGTGGGCGTGCTCCGAGCCGGGGTGGGGTCAAGGCCGGGCCCTGCTCCCATCCTGCAGCTGCCCTGATCGCACCATTTGTGTCCTGCCAACTCTGCTAATTAATTTTGCCTTCAGTCGGTCAAGGGGGGTTGATCTTCCCCTCGTGAAGGAGTTTCTCATGCAAAGGCTGTCCAGGGCCACCGCGTCCAGGGCCCTGAGAGGCTCATCACACGTGACCTCAAGTGTGGGCGAAGGTGCCTCAGAGCCGGCTGAGGCGGGTCTGCATCCCTCCCGGCCAACTCTGAGCGTGGCAGGGGCCTCTCTGCACCAGGGAAGACTCTCGGCCCGGTGCTCAGGCCGGGGGCTCTGGGGGCCTGTCTCTGCGGTCACTCAGCGTCCAGGCACTGCCGAGTTCGGACCCCCACTCACCCGGTGGCTGCAAGAACTTGCTGCCGGCAGCTTTGAGCTGGCTTCCACGGGGTGGAGGGGGCCCTGCCTACATGCAGCCTCTCAGGATTTCCACTGGGTTCGGCCAGAGAACTGTTCTCCAGGTGGAAACGTCAAAGGCGGGGGCAGGGCAGGGTCAGGGCATGGGGAATTCTGTCTGCGGACGGGGCTGTGCTTTGTGGTAGCTTCCCCAGACGGACTCCTGGCGGTGTCCGGTTTTCATTGGGCTTCTCCGTGCCCCGGTGTCTCAGGGGCAATCCCTGAGCCCAGAGCCAAGAGGATGCCCCGAGCACTGTCGGGTGTGGCTCAGAGCCAGGCCAGAGATGCACCTCTGGGCCCAGGAGGGAGATGGGAGAAGCTTGAACCCGAATCTAATGGGAAACAAAGGAAGAAGACGCATGTGCTGACCCAAAACTCTGGGCTGAGTCCCTGACAGCTTCCCTGAGGGCCCAGTGGGAGAGTTGCTCCCACCCACCCCCACGGATGTGCCGTGGGGGGCGGGTGGTGCCAGCTCCCAGTGACCAGGCGAGTCCCAGATCTCCCGGGACAAGAGTTTTCTTCCGTTGTCCCATGGAGGAGTCGCAGGACGCTGCGGATCTCTGCAAGGTCACCCCAGGACCCAGCTTGTCAGTGGTGACACCCCTGCTCTTGGAGGGGCTTGGGACGGCCACACCTCCTGCCCTGCGAGGGTCTCCAGGAAGGTCTCTTTAAGGAGAGGCCGAATGGAGATGCCGCTTGCTAGTGACATTGGGATCGTGGGAGAATGGACAGGACAGTGCCCGACCACCCGGGCAGCCCGTGCCTCAGCCCTGGGCTCTCTGGATGTGTGTCTGTGGGCAGGGCCGTTCACCCACACTCTGGCGCCCGTGAGACCGACCTCGGGGGCCGAGGGCCCCTCTCACAGGCCCAGGGGAAGCTTCCGTGGCTGGCGGGGAGGGAACAAGAGCCGCAGGACTCCAAAGGCTCCCTGACACCCCGGCGCTGAGGGGCCCAAGACGCCTTCAGGCCTGTTGGTCAAGGGGCCCACCCTCCCCATTCGTGGAGATGTCCCTGCCCTGTCCTCCACCCGACCTGGACACGGCAGGAGTCGCTCAGTGGCTTTTGTCCCTTACAGAGCAGACGCAGAAGCCAGCGTGTGGCCGGGCGGTCACCCTCTCTGCGGGCACCGTGGGCTCTACCACACCCTTTATTGTGGCCCACGTCACCCAGTTATGGGCCCGCCGTTTTGGTTGGGCGTTTGCCACGGACGTGAGGCTCCTGGTGGCATGGGCACTATGCAGGATGAAGCTGGGGTGTGAGGTGTGGGGATGACCCCGGCCCCCTGCCCGCCACGGCCCAGCTCGGTGTGACTTTCCTGCACCAGCTTCGGGACAGCAGCTGGGTTTAGCGTCACTGTGTCATCAGCCGAGCTCAGCAGAGAGCAGAATGGAGGGTTCTTTGGGCCAGTTTGTTTGCTTTTGTTTTGGGGCCTGGCAGGGCGCAGGGCTTATTCCCGGCTCTTCACTCCTGCTGGGCTCGGGGGAGCCTTTGGGGTGCTGGGGGTCGGACCTGGCCCGGCTGTGTGCACGGCAAGCGCCCTGCCTGCCTGCTGTACTGTCTCTGGGCCCGGAGCGGAAGGTTCTCCAGCGTCTCCCGAGGCCCGAGGCTTCTCGGCGGTGGTGTGCTTCTCCGTGTGCTGGCCAGGCTCTGTGCGGAGATCTCGTGCTTGCTCTCTAGAGGGGACGCTGTTTGCACGGACGTCCACAACCGATCTCCAGACCAGGGACGACGCACTTAGACGAGACACGGTGCAGAGAGAGCCCAGCTGCCGGTCTTTGCGGTAACACCGAAGGCAGCCCCGCGCCGGTGGTGCCCTCCCGGAGAGCCGGAACTGCTCTCGGAGCACTTTTCCCTGGAAAGGAAGAGGACCTTCTGCTAACCCGGGAGCTGGGTAAGCGGCATCACCAGGAGGAACAAAGGCAGGGAACAGAGGGGCTAATTGTTTAATTAGTGGCTGTCGACTTGGTTAATGACATATTAATGAGTTTTGAAGACCGTCATATCATTTGCCATGAAAGACCCGTGTGCCCCTGTGGGACCCGCGGTATAATTAAGTCATGGGGCCCCAGGGACCCAATCAGTGCGAACCCTGTCATCCTGCCGGCGAGAGCGGGCACAGCGCACCTGCCAGGTGGGGCCGGGCACCGCGTCCACCGGAGCTGCTGCCTGGGCCCTGGCGCCTCACACGGCTCTGTCAGCCGGAGCAGGAGCTGCCCTGAGGGCCGAGCGGTGGCCTGGGACACTCCCCGGGACCTCAGAGCCCCGGCCACATGCTTCCACAAGACGCACACGGGCTCAAAGGGAAAGCCACAGAAATGCCCGGCTGGAGCCACGGCCACCGGGGCAGACGCTGCCTGGCGTGGCCAACCCTGGTCGGGTCCCTGCACCACACGCGGCTCCCGGCCACCGCGAGGAGGGTCCCGAGCCCTGCTGGGTGCGCCCCAAAGCGAGCACACAAAGGGAACAGATTCACTCTGTAAGCGAAATGCCACGGCCGCGCGCTCTGCCTCGGGGCCAGCGCAGAGGGGCCACGTGTGGAGTGTGTAGGGACCACGTGTGACGTGGGCAGCAGTGCTGTGTGGGACACGTAAGGCCACACGTGGCCGGGATGACTTCTCGGGAGTCTGGGAAATCCCTCGCCACCAAGCCCTGGCCGCCAGGCTGAGTGCAGGAAAGGGCGCAGCCCCCGGGGTCCCGGGCCTGTCCTCCCCCCAGCGTCAGGCTCAGGAGAGGCGAGACTCTCCGCTCGCCGGCCAGACCTGTGGGTCCACATTCTTCCTCCCTGGGACTCACCCCTGGGCACGGGCAGCTCCTTGTTGAGACTTGACGGCGAGACGGCCTCTGAGGCTGAGCGCCCGAGTCAGGGTCTAAATTATGCCCCTCGCGTCAATTACAGAGCTCAGCTCCACCCCACTCCGCGGAATGTTCCAGCGCGGCTTCTGTTGGGGCCTGTTCCGCAGACCCTCCAGGTCGGGGACCCCCGCCCCCACCTCCACTGGACTGGGGTTCTCGGGCCCCGGAACCGGGTCTTCCCCGAAGCACGGGGTCTGCTGTTTCCGAGGCCTCTGTGGAAGCCAGAACTGTCCACACGGATCGTGTGCGACAGTGGACACGGGCCACCCGTCTTCCCTAACGGCCAGGGGACACGCCAGGCCCGGGGGACCTCCAGCCCTCCTAGAGACTCACTGCACCGTCCTCAGACATCCTGCCCAAGGCTGCGCCCAGCACCGGCTCTGGGGACGCTCGAGGGCTGCTGCCTCTCACGCCCAGACCAGACCCGCCTGTGGGCAGGCCTCCAGGCCCCTGAGTGTGGACGCAGGGCTCCTTGGTCACTGGCCAGAGCCCCCCGGAGGACCAGCGGACCCCTCTGATCAGTAGGTGCTCCAGGGCCAGGCTCAAGGGTGTGTGACTGGACCCTGAGGGGCCAGAGCGACAAGCGTGAGGCAGAACTACTCTGGGGCCCGGAGACGTGGACGAGGGTGAGGCTGTGGACACGGGCACAGGCCTTGGGGCAGGACCCGGGGGAGCACCGTGAATCCCAGGAGCACTGGCAGGAGAGCCCGAGGAGAGCCCTGCTTGGCGCCCTTCATGGCCAGCACCTCGTTCAGTTGGGGGGGGGTCAGCGTGAAGGCCGGGGGCAATTAACGTTCTAGACACTTGCTAGAACTTGCCGGATCCTTCTTTTCCCTTTGGCTGTGTGTACCTAGATCTAGGTCTTTGGCTAAGCCCTCCCTGGCCTCCCGGCCCCTCGGAGGGGACGCATGGTAGCAGGACCCGCCAGGCCCCCACGGGGCAGGGAAACGTCCTTCAAGGTCTGTGCCGCCCATAGCACGTGCCGCCCAGGAAGGCGCCGACTTGGGACGGGCGCGTGGGGGTCCCCAGGGTGTCTCCAGGACCCGCCTCCCGCCGCTGGGTCTGTGGGTCTCTCTAGAGGAGGAAGAGAAGACCCTCAGAACGCCAAGCCCCAAGCCCAAGTGAAAGTGGAGGTGAGGTTCCTCCTCCACGAGCCCTGGGAGCAGAGGCCCGGGACCCCCGACGCGAGGTCCTGTGGGGCTGCCGTGGGGGGACACCCTGGGAGCCCGGGGGGTGTCCAGTGCCCTCTGGATGCGGACACAGCCCATCACTGCAGCCCTCGGGGCGAGCCGGAGCTGTGACTGGACAGGCCGGGCTCCTGCAACAGCTGAATCCAAAGTCTTTGGGTGTCTTAACCGGAAAGTAAATACGCAGAAAGGGAAAGGACGCTCTCCTTGGGGCTGGAGCGATAGCACAGCGGGGAGGGCATTTGCCTGGCACGCGGCCGACCCGGGTTCGATTCTCAGCATCCCATAGGGTCCCCCAAGCACCGCCAGGAGTAATTCCTGAGTGCATGAGCCAGGAGTAACCCCTGTGCATTGCCGGGTGTGACCCCCCAAAAAAAGCAAAAAAAAAAAAAAGAACTCTTTCCAATAAGGAGTAGGAAAAATGGTCAAAGAGTATTTTTCTTGGAAGTTAGAAAATTAGAAAAAAAACAACCAAACCTGTTGAGTGGGAGAATCAGAGGAATCTCTGTCCAGGCTGCGCGTGGCCTTGGACTCGGCCCCCCAAGCAGTGGGTCTGGCACATTCAGGAGAGGCTCACCCCCCCGTACAGTGGCACGGACTCTCCCAGCGTCCCTCACACACCGCCGGCAGCTCTTGCGTCTGCCTCTCAGGCAGGTCTTGCCCTCCAGGTGTGCGAACGTTCCAACCCCCAACAACACGGAAGATTGATGTGAACTGTGCTCGGAGCTGTGCGGGTGACCCCAGGACCTTCGCGAGGAGGTTCTCATGATTGATTTGCTCTCTCCGTCTAAATTCTTTCTTGCAATTTACCCGAAGTGGCGCAACACACGGAGTCTGTCATGTCACTTGGCTCAGACGCTTGTGGGCGCTGGGTTGCTCACCGTCCCCTGGGGTGGCCCTGGAATCTCTCTCCTCCCCGAGTTGTGGTCTCATCCTGAAGCATTCTGTCCACGGGGCCACCATGTGGCAGCAGCACCCAAGCCCATGGACAGCATCAGTCTGCAGTCCCAAGGACGCCACCTTTCTGGTGGGTCCCAGGTCCCCAGGGTCACCAGGCCACCCAACACCCAGGCTGAGCCGCAGCCAAGGAGGACGATGTCCTCGTCTGCTCAGCCCGGGCCACGTTGCAGTCAGGACCCCCCCCCCCCGCCCCCCGATGGAGGAGCTGATGGCCACCAGGCCACGGCCCACGGGGCACCACCCACGTGTCCCCAGTTTTCCCCAGAACTGCCTCTGGTTCTCGGATTCCACGTGAACAGAAATGAGATGATGGCACTGTGCCGGCACGTCCGTCTGTCCTGCGGAGGTTTGCTGTGCCGCGGGGTCGGCCCAGAGTGTGGAACATCATTTCAGAAGTGTCAGAATCCAACAAGAACATCGCGGAGTGGAGTGCTGGGGGGAGGTTCCTACTCACGCGTTTCCTCCACGACGGCAGTGATGAGAGCGGGAATGCGGGAGGCACGGGTTAAGGGCCATGGGGCAATGGGGAAGGGGAGGGGGTGCGTGGTGTGGACCGTGGGGACAGTGCTGAGGTGGGGACGGGGATGATGGGGACGGGGAGGACGGTGATGGGGATGGTACCATGGTGATGTTGATGTGAAGATGGTGGTAACGATGGTGATGGTTGTCAGGGTCAGGGTCCGAAAGACCGCCCAGCGCTGTGAGCTCTGCAGTAGGAGACTTGATTTGGTACAAGTCCAGCCAGTGTGGCGTTCAGAGAGCGGACTGGTCAGCCCGTCCCCGCCAGTAGGAGAGCGACCCCGCCCCTGGTTTCCAGGGTCCTTTCAGGCTCTAAAAACGCAAGGGGCTTCCCTGGCCATCTTGTGCCACTCCCCGGTGACCTTTCCCTCGACTGGTTCGGTGGTTCTCTCCACTGACCGCATGCAGGGCTGATCCTGCCTTTCCGGCCGATCCCCGTAAATGGGGGAGTGGAGTAGTTCTGCCTTTTGGGCCGACTCCCGTTGCGAGGCCGAAAAGTGGAGCCGTTACAGGCTCTACTTTAAGACGGAATCTCAGCAGGCCTGAGTCTCGGTTTCCCCCGTCAGAAAGTCCCGACTTCTCAGGAAACAGTATCACCCTGGGTAGACAAACCGCCTCGTGGCAGCAGCCTGTCAGAGTAGGGGCCTGGGCCGTGGTGCCCAGCCAAGCAGGGAGGCCCAGGGAAGTGGAGTCACGGGACCGACAGGGGCTAAGAATTGGAAGCCAAGTGCCAGTTCCTAGAAAAAAATGCGGTTATACAGCCAAACCCTAAATAAACTGCTTAGAATTTGGAGTCGGGGTCCTTGTCGAGACTCCACTGTGTTGGGTGAGACTCTGACCCCAGCTTGAGCTAGCCATAAAGGGGGCTCGCGCTTGCAGACTCGCGCCTGGTCTGGCCAACGTGCGTGCGAAACTCCCTCCCGGGACATAATACTGTAAGTGGGCGTTATCTGGTTCAACTGACAGGTACTGGCAAGAGCCGAGCTTTTCCAGGATGGCTCTGCTGCGGCCAAGCGTGGCTGAGCACTGGGAGGGGAGTGGCCTTCCCAGCCACCAGGTGATGGCCAGGCTGAGGGGGGGGGGTGTGGAGCCGGGGGACCGTCACCTCCTAGGTCCCCTTTGTAAAGTCCCACACAGTGAAACAAGGACGGATTTCTTGCAGGACACGTCACGCTCATCCGCACAGAGCCCCGACGGTGAAGGTCTTTCTTCCAAGCAGTGGACGCAGAGGCCGACACTCAGGGCCAGGGGCCCGTGGACGAAGCCTCAGCGCCCTGCTGGGAGTGACCGCGGCCTCCCGGGCCTGTGGCACTCGTGCTGGGGACACGAGCCCGGACGTGGGCTGAGAGAGAGGCAGAGGGACGGGGAGACGCTCCCAGCTCTGTGGCGCTTCCCCACCCTTCCGGCAGGATCTTCACGGGGGCTTGGCAGTGCCTTTGGACAGCCCGTTTGCTAATTTGTCAGCTCTGCTCAGCAGGATGCAAAGTCGAGGGAGGAAGCGAGTATTTTAGGAGTCGTCCCGGACTGGAGCCATTCCAGAGCCTTCCGTCAGCCCGCGTCTTGCTCTGCGGGACGGTTTGCCAGGGCCGGTTCGCACAAAGGCCGCCGATTCTGCGTAACGAGGCTTCCAAGCCGGAGATTATCCCTCGCGGGCTGTTTCTCCCGAGTGTTGCTGCTGATTCGAGGCTGGGCCTGACGTCTGGTGCTCGATAACCCGGACGCCTTGGCGAGGGCCACCTCCCCCCCCCCCCCTCGCCGATGTCCTCACAAGCTGGGCTCCACTGCCAAGGTTCCGCTTCTTGCGGGTCCCCAGAAGCCTCTGGAACGGGCCGGCCACGTTAAGACCGGAGACCCCCCGATTCTCAGCACAGAGTCACGCCGCGCGGGGCGTTGTGGCTGGATTTTCAAATAATTTGCGGAGCCTTAATGAACGTGATTTATCACCACCATCCCCCCCTCCCCCCGGCTGAGCCAGCTCCCCCCACCCCCGTTCTATTTCCAGCACGACAGCTCCCCTCAGTGTCCCCGTTGGCGAGAAGGCTGGAGGAGACAACAAAACGCCCGCAGAGAAGAGCGTTTGGGGCTGTCTGCCGGTTCCAACCCGAGCACATCCAAGCCCGAAGGCGTCGCGTGCCTCCGAGGTCTGGCCCTGGGGCCGTCCCTTCACCCAGAGACGGCAGAGCCTGGGTCTCTGTGACTTGGAAGCACGCGCATGGTCAGAGCAGCACGGAACTGTGCTCACACTGTGAGCTCGATCAGCGAGCCCAGGAAACACCCACTGACATCGAACGAGGTGTCGGCGCCTTTGAATTTTTTTTTTTTTTTTGCTTTTTGGGTTATACCTGGCGATGCACAGGGGTCACTCCTGGCTCTGCACTCAGGAATTATCCCTGGCGGTGCTCAGGGGACCCTATGGGATGACGGGGATCAATCCAGGTCGTCCGCGTGCAAGGCAAACGCCCTCCCCGCTGTGCTATCGCTCCAGCCGGACCTCATTGACTGCGTATTCAGGGCAGCGAGTGGAAAGTGGCCTCAGTAGCGTGAGTCCCTTTCAGATGTCCTGCCAACGGAGAGGGTACCGGGTTTGTGACTCCGTTCCTGTGTCACGCTCTCTTCTGCTCACCCTTGGTCACCCCGGGAGCATGTCCCTGGGGCCCACTGCCCCCCCCCCCCCACCGCCACCCCTCCAAGTCTGCCTGTCTCCTCGCACAAACAGCCTCCATCAGGTCCTGGAGGGTCACGCACCTGCCTCATCTCTGAACCAGAGGCTGCGGGCACACGTCTCTGCTCCTGACCCCTGCTGGTCCTGGGGTGCGCCTTGGGGTGCAGATGCCCCCTCCCCCAGTCCCCCATGACCTGCCCCCGACCCACCCCCGGGTACCTAAATGCTCAGCTCCTCTCCAGTTTTAAGAGGATCAGTTCGGGGGCCGAGTGATGGTGCTCAGGGGAACCTCGTGGGGAGTGAGGTTGGGTCGGCCGCGTCAAACCAGCCCCTGCGCCCCTGCAGTGTCTCTCGGTCCCGGCTGGGTCAGTGGCAAGAGACCCAGGAGGCCACCAGCCCCCCTCCCAGGCTGCACGGGCGGCTCCAGACATCAGAAGGCCCACAGCCCCCGCACCAGCATCGGAGACCCAGGGCAGCCGTCAGGCACCCGTGACCCCACAATCCGGGTGGGGGGGTCCCTCGGAGAAGGCGGGGTCCAAGGGAGCGCCTGGGGACGGCCTGTGCCGTGGGTCGTGGGAGCCTTTTCCGGAGCGCCCGTCTCTGCTCTTCTTCCTGCTTGTCTTTCTCACAAACCGAAACTCAGCATTTCCTGAGAGTTTATTTCGAGCAGAAAACTCTCCTCACTTTTGTGTTCTCTGTTTTGGGCCACTTCCTGTGGTCCCCAGGGCCCCCCTGGTGGTGCCGGGAGCGAGCTGGCGGTGAGCGAGTGCAACGCCCTCCCCTCCCCCGTGTCTGTGTTCCGGCTCTTCTCCGATTCTATCGGGCCGACTTGGCTCTCCAGCGCTGCCAAAGGGTTCCCTAAGCCGGCCTCACGTGCAGGGGGAGAAGGCGGCTGGGCTGGAGAAGGGGTCACTGGTCAGTGACGGTTGGAGGGATCGCTCGGGAAGGGAGACGTGTGCTGAGAGTGGACAAAGGACCCAACGCGACGGCCTCTCGTGTCTGCATTGCAAACCGTAATGCCCCAAAGGAGAGAGAGAAAGAAGGAAGGTGCCTGCCGCAGAGGCGGGGGTGGGCTGGGGTGGGGGTGGCGGGAGGGAGACTGGGGGCATTGGCGGTGGGGAATGTGCCCTGGTGCACGGACGGGTGCTCGGTCCTTGGAGGACTGAAACTCAGGCATGAAAGCTTTGCAGCTGTAGCTCACGGTGATTCAGTAATAAAAAAAAAAAATAACCAGAGCTTCCTGGGGCGATTGGAAACATCCACTTCCCGAGATCTAGCCCACTTCCAGGAGCCCACGGCGCCTCATCCAGGCTCCCAGACACGGGAAGAAACTCCCAGAAGCCAGGGCCGGGGGCCACCAGGGCCAGACCGGAGACTGAGCTCGTTGACGCGCCTGACATGCCCCTGGCTGGGCCCAAAACTTCTGAGCCCGACAGGCCACAGGCGACTCCGTAGGAATCTGGGATCTGGCTCACCAGGACCCTCGCGGTAGGCAGACCCCGCAGGCCAGAAGCTGCCGAGCCCAGGGGCGTGGTCCCGGGGGGAAACTGTCTGATTCTCTGGCAGAGTCTTGTCAGGAAACTAAGAACAACGACAGCACGTCGGACTCACAGTCCAGCCCAGGGAGTCCTCACGAGCGGCCCAGCCCTCTCCAGTGATCCGGGCGTTTCCCGAGATTCTGGCCGGACCCTCGGTGACCTGCCTTCAGTCACGTACTGGGTCCTCTCATCTGCCCAGAGATGTGCAGAGGAGACGCTGGGCCCCTCTGAGGGGGCGGCTCCATCAGAGTGGGCCAGACTGTCCCTAAGGGAGGGGAAGGCCACACCCAGCTGTGCTCAGGGCTGACTCCCAGCTCTGTGCTCAGGGTCACTCCTGGTTCTGTGCTCAGGGCTGACTCCTGGTTCTGTGCTCAGGACTGACTCCTGGCTCTGTGCTCAGGGTCACTCCCAGCTCAGTGCTCAGGGCTGACTCCTGGTTCTGTGCTCAGGGTCACTCCCGGTTCAGTGCTCAGGGCTCTCTCCAGACAGTGCTCGGGGGCCGCTACATGGGGCCAGACTGACCCCATGCCTGCCGTGTGTGCAGGCCCCTTGGCTCCTGGACCCCCACTCGCCCAGTGGGACGTGCCCGAGGGGAGTGCAGGGCCCAGGGCTGGCCGAGAGGGTCAGGCTGCAGCAGCTTCCTGGCAGCAGGCACAGGAGGGGCCTCGCAGGTGACCATGCAAGGGCCACGCCCTCAAGGCATCCCCAAGGGAGCCTACGAAGGGATAGAGGGCAGGGGGAGAGGTCAGAGGGCAGAGGGCTCGCCCGCAGGAGGAGGACGTGGCTTCCGCATGGGCACCGGGGCGGCCGGGACTGGGCTGCCACTGCTCTGGGCCCGCAAGGCCGCTGGGCTCTGAGGGCAGAGAGGAAGGTGGCGTCAGCGGGCGCGCCTGGGCGGGAGAATCTCGGGAGCAGCTCAGCGGGGCTCGGGCTGGGGTGTGCAGTGGTTGGCGCTGAGCCTGAGAGCCAGCGGGCAGTGGGCCCGGGGTGAGGACGGGCAGGGGCGGGGGCAGCACCAGGAGCTCCGAGGCCGGGCAGGGGTAGGGTCCTGCACTCATGGACCCTCCTCTGCGACGGGCCTGCAGGGCAGCTGGGCCCTGGGGGAGGTCTCAGACCCCCGGGGCTGAGGAGAAGGGGTCACGAGACAGGCGTGCAGGCGGGACCCCCAGCTGGCGTGTCCAGGCGTGGGCGTGAGCGTGGTGGCGCCCGGACAGGCCTGAGACCACGAGAGGCCGAGCCTGGAGCTTCTGAGTCTCCGGCGCAGTCGGGTGGCATCGAGTCTCCCGCGGAGAGCTCAGAGCCAGGGAGCCCCGGGGAGGCCCCTCGCAGCCGGGCGGGGGGCTCTGAAGCTCGGGGGGGTCTCGGCTCGCTGTCCCGGGCGCACGGCCTTCCCACACCCAGCCCCGCGCGCGGCCACGGCGGAGAACCCGCTGTCTAAGCTATTTAGGGAAGAATTGATTCATTTTCTAAAGATCCATCAACTGGTTCATTATTTAGTTGTTTAGGTCCCAAAGAGCTAGAAATTAACCCAAGGCGGGGAACGGAATTAGCGTCGGAACGAGGGCTGCATCAGTTGACTCTTTTCTATCTTCATGTGAGGATTAATGTTTACAATTAAAAAACAGAGAGGCCATTTATCATGCTTGGCTTGGCAACTTCCGAGGTTGCGAGCTCGCGCGCGCCCCCGGATCTGCCGCTCTCTGGGCTGGGGCCCGGCAACGGCCGCGCGGCACCGAGCGCAGATAATGAGGCCGGGGACTGATTTGCTTCCCTTCCTTTCTTTCTTTCTTTCTTTCTTTCTTTCTTTCTTTCTTTCTTTCTTTCTTTCTTTCTTCATGGTGAAAGGCCATTGGAAAGTCTGTATCTTCTTCCGAGAACTGCAGACACATCCCGGGAGCCAGGGCAGGGGAGAGCTGCCCGCGCAGTTATTTCCAACCAGATTCATTAATTGGGCAATCTGCGTGGCCCCTCCCTGAGCACCGTGCTCCGTGCAAAGGCAAAAGGGCGGACAGGCAGGCAGCAGCTCCTGAACCCAAACTCGGAGGAGGTGCCTCTCTCTGAGTGAGGGTCCCTGATTCACCCTCGAAACAGGATCAGTTCCTCGATGCAGAGTCACAGCTCACGTGTCGCTTCCGGAAACATGATCTCCAGGAGCTTCCTGCCGCTCAGGGCCAAGTGACACAGACGGTCACTGAGGGCCGGCCTAGAACCGAGGGGGCATCGGGACCCGAGGTCAGAGAAGACCCCGGAAGGACGCCCTGAGGCGTGGGAAAGCCCAGAAGGCCCTGGCCAAGCATTCGTCAGCCCAGCGTGCAGGACACTGGCTTGGACGTCACCACCCGGGTCTGGTCGCCGGCCCCAGGGTGAGCACAGAGCCAGGAGTGAGCCTTGAGCAGCCCAGGGCCGCCCCCAGTGCAAAGCAGAAAATCAAAGAAAGAGAAGCACAGAGTCTCGAGTGGCCTCTATCCCTGTCTCTGTTTGGAGCAAGAATTTGGTCCAGTGACTAGAGAAACAGCCACGATTCAAGCTCCCGCTTCTGGCTCCATCAGACCCCCATGGGCGGTTCCAAGCCTGGCCAACAAATTCCAGGCTTCGGTGCCAGACCGTGGGATGCCTCGGCCTCGTTCCGCAATAGGCTGAAGTATCCGTCTTCTTCTGGTGGGGCCAGGGGCCGTGCTCAGGGCTGGCTCCTGGCTCTGTGCTCGGGGCTCACTCCTGGTGGGCTTGGGGGACCCTCTGTGGTGCTGGGGAAGGAACCAGGGTCAGCCGCACGCCAGGGACATGTCCTAGCCCCAAACGATGCAATATTGGCTCCTGCCGTGCTGGAGCAGTGCTGTCCGGCCACTGGCACACAGAGCTCTAGTTTGCCGGAACTGTGCCTGGCAGGGGAAGTGAACTTCAGGTGGTAGACGGGCAGGAAAGGTGTGAGGGGACACCGGCGGCCCGTGGTGGCACGCACTTCCTCCCTCTGCCCAGGCTGGCTGCTCCGGCCAAACTTTCAGATCATTCGCAGTATCACTCTTCAGGGAGGCCAGCGGTGGAGCCCCCCGCGCCTCAGACGCCTTTCCTCCACAGCTGGCGCCCCTCTACATCTGTCTCCAGCAGCATGTCCGGGGCACCTGAGAATGTCCACGTTAGAGCACCCACGTGAGAACGTCCACATGAGAACGTTCACATGAGAACGCCCACGTGAGAATGCCACTTGAGAATGCCCACCCACGTGAGAACACCCACGTGAGAATGCCACGAATAATGTCCACGTGAGAATGCCCACGTGAGAACGTTCATGTGAGAATGCCCACAAAAGAATGTTCACGTGAGGACGTCCACGTGAGAACACCCATGTGAGAACGCCCACGTGAGAATGTCCGTGGCACTTGCTCGGACCAGGAGCCCTGCAGGACTTCTGAGGAAGCCAGTTTGGCTCTTTATAGCTTACATTAGCTTCAGTGACTTGGATCCTGTGAATTGGTTGCAGGAATGAACGACTGAAACTAAAAATATGTCGAATGTGTTTTTCACAACCAAATGGGTTTTCTTTCCATGTTGTGCCAACAGAAATAGGGCATTCGCCTAATCCTTTTTTTTAAATGTAGAAATACTGCTATTTATTCAGCCACTGATTAACTGATTGAATTGGGAGTGAACTCCACCTTACTTTTTTTTTTCATTTTTTATAATTTTATTGATTGAATCACCGTGAGAGCAGTTACAAAGCTTTTGGGTTGAAGTCTCAGTCATACGAAGAAACACCCGTACCTTCACCAGTGCTCATCCTCCACCACCAAAAACCCGAGTATACCCCCATCCCACACCCTCCTCCTACCTGTGGGGCAGATGATTTCCACATTACTCTCCCTCTACTTTGATTACATTCAATATTTTGACACCAGACCCACAATTTGGGATTTTACCCCAACACTCAGATCTGCTGAAAAGGCAACAGTAGGCAATTTGTTTTCTATTGCTGGTTATGAATAATATATGATGTTGTGTGGCTGCAGTAGTGGCTACGTGATTTTGAAATGCTGAAATTTTAACAATTAAATCTGGAGGGATTTCTGCCAAAACCTTCTGGGTTCCGAGATTTGTTCCTGAGTCTCTGGGATCATGGCCATTAAGCAGCTTGATCAGGAGCCAGAGAGGTTGTTCGTGGGTGATGACTTGGGGTCTTGTTGGGGTGTGGAGGAAAGGGCCGGCTCCACCCCTAACCCGTGAGGCCCCACGTGTCTCGTCATTGAGGGCCCAAACCTGACTGTCCAATGGGCTCTAGAGGATGGTGACCACCGAGCTGCCTAGGGGGATCAGGCGGAGGGAGAGCACCCTTTTCCCCCTGGGGTGGCCCAGCGACAGTAACCTACTGCGGGTCTGGACGCTTTTCTGCCAAAAGCCGCTGGGTTTTGAGATTTGTTTCTGAGTCTCTTGGATCATGGCCATTAAGCAGCTTGATCAGAAGCCAGAGAGGCCATTCATGGGTGGCAACTTGGGGTCTCACTGGGATGGGGAGGAAAGGGCCGACTCCACCCCCATCCCGTGAGGCTGTGTGTCTCGTCACTGCGGTCCCAAACCTGATTGTCCAGTGGCCCCTGGAGGATGGTGGCCACTGGGCTGCCAGGGAGAACAGGCCAATCGCCTAATCCTTTAAGTATTTTTATTTTGCATAACGTATAAAAATGCAATGCATGCATTTTAAATAACCAATTCACATTTCACACAGTTTGAATAGCCTATGTCCGATCAAGTGTTTTGTATTTTTTTAAACAACCAACAAGATTTTTATTGCAATCTCTTACTTATTAACTAAGATACTTAGGAAGTACCTATAATATGTTTTTTTCACATAAAGTCAATAATTCCTTTCTTAGGATAAAATAAACTTTTATACGTTTATAGGCCTATTTGGGCTTTCCCCTTAAATTTTCTTAATTCTCTTTCACAGATCACAGATCATCCTGTTATTCGTCGATTGCCTCGAGCAGGCCCCAGTAACGTCTCCTTCATCCTAGCCCTGAGATTATATTCAAGGCTCTTTAGGAGAATGAGACCCATCATTGTTACTGGTATTTGGCATATTGGGTACGCCACGGGGAGTTTGCCAGACTCTGCCCTGTGGGCAGGTTACATGCGGTAGCCTGCCAGTTTGTCAAGTAGGAATGAGATGTCATAATGAGACGTCTCTTTAATTCTCTTTAATCACTTAATCACTTAACTTCCCGTTAGTCGTCTATTTGCTCGAGCGGGCGCCAGTAATGTCTCCATTTGTCTCTGTCGCGTGCTAGTGTAGCCCAATGGCATCTGTTCGCTCCGGGAACATGAAGGGCCTCAAACCGATCGTTCATGATCTTGACGAAGAAGTCTGACCAGTCTGACCATCTGGTAGGCGGGCGGTCACGCAGTCTTTTGACATCCCGTGGAATCCAGTTGGTAACGGCTCTAGTCCAGCGGTCGTCTTTAACTCTCATTACGTGACCAGCCCATCTGATTTTCAACACCTTGGCAAATGAGACAGCGTCCCTGATCCTTGATCGTAGACGGATGTCAGAACTCCGGATTCGTTCTCTCATTTGAGTGAAACGTGATATTCCAAGCATAGCTCTTTCTATTCTTCTTTGGGAGACCTGAATGGCGTTCTCATCCTGTTTGCCTAGGGCCCAGGTCTCTGAGGCATATGTTAATGCAGGAAGAACAGTGGAATCAAAGAGATGTGCCCGGAGCCGGAGGTTCTTCGTCCTCTTAGCTATTTCTTTGACGTTCTTGAAGGCGTTCCAAGCCGCTCTCTTCCTCCTGCGCAGCTCGGGTGCCAGGTCATTTGTCATGTTGACCTCTCGACCTAGGTACACATAGCTGTTGCATTTGGAGATGGTCGTTCCATTGAGAGCGAATGGGGCGTCAGGAACAAGGCTGTTTCTCATAAACATTGTCTTCGTAAGATTCAGCTGTAGTCCTACCTTTCCACACTCACGGTCACTACTTCCACTACCCAGCCGTCGCCACACTCCAGGACGCTTTCCGGACCCTCGTGGCAGCTCTGGCCGAGACCCATGCACGACTGAAGACCCACAGAACAAGATAAGCGGAACTCTCTGAGACCTTGGACTCCAGGCTCGGCGGACCCAGGGACAGAGCTTCTCTGCTTGCTCCCACCACCACAGGTGACAAAGGGATTCTAATCAGGAGCCCCACCCTACCCTGCCCTGTCTGCTTCCATCAACCACCCAGGGATCGAATTGCGCACAGGAGACTCACCCTACCCAGATAAATACCCCACTGGCAGACTTCCACTCTCGACACTACTTCCACTACCCAGCCGTCGCCACACTCCAGGATGCTTTCCGGACCCGCGCGGCTGCTTTGCGGCCGTGCAACACATCATAAGACGCTAAATACCCATCTTCCGGAATTGTCGTACCATATTTGATAGGGTTCAAATATGGTAACACCTACAAGGGTGATTAGAGGTCGCCCCAAAAGCCTCTGGTAGATGCTGCAGAAGCCGGGAAAAGTATTCGTAACACCCGCCTGTCCTTCGCCAACTATAAGACCAAGATGACTGCCCTCCGACGTCCTGATGGATCCATCACATCCTCCAGAACGGCAATGGAGATTATCCATGACTTCTACTCAAATCTCTTTGATAGCCATGTCCACTTGCCGACATACCAAATTCCACAGGATGGATATGTCGTTCCCAATGTTCTCCCTTCCGAAATCCGACACGCCATTTCGTCGGTAAAGAAACAAACAGCACCCGGCCCAGACAAGGTCAGACCTGAACACCTGAAGAACCTGCCGTCAGTACTCATCAATACACTGGCTCGGCTCTTCACTCGCTACCTGTCTGAATGCAAGGTTCTGTCCCAGTGGAAAACCAGCAGGACCGTACTACTGTTCAAGAAGGGAGACATCCATGACATTGGCAACTATCGCCCGATCTGCCTATTGTCTGTCATCTACAAGTTGTTCACTCGAGTCATCCTAAATAGGATTGGCAGAACACTAGATGAAGGACAACCATGCGAGCAAGCAGGGTTCCGCAAAGGATTCAGCACCATCGACCATATCCACACGATAACCAAGCTCATTGAGGTTTCTCGGGAGTTCAAGATGCCACTCTGTCTAATGTTTATCGATTTAAAGAAGGCCTTTGGTTCTGTTGAGACGGAAGCAGTCATTGAAGCCCTAGCCAATCAGGGCATTCAAGCCCAATACATCAGGATCCTCCATGAGCTGTATTGCGGATTCACTACCAGGATCTCACCATTCTACAAAGAAGTGATCGTTGATGTCAAGAGAGGGGCGCGGCAGGGTGATACCATTTCACCGAAACTCTTCAGTGCCACCCTCGAGAACATCATGCGACGACTGGAATGGGAAGGAATGGGAGTGAAGATAGATGGTCGGCAACTACACCACCTCTGCTTTGCTGATGACATTGTTTTAATAACACCAAACATCAGCCAAGCGGCACAAATGCTGGCCGACTTTGACCGTGGAATTCTCTTTACTCTTACTAAAATTCACATTTGTAGCCTTTATCTAATTCATACAAAATTTAAACTGTATTGGCACAGGATTATTCGTAATATTAACTTTTACAACTCATATACCTGTAAAAAGGGATAGATAGAATCCTTTAAGACAATCCATTCGATCAACTTATCATTGATTTTCAATTTTGAGGAATTTCAGGAGTTTCATTCAGTTCATCTGTGTGTACTGTGACTACCTTTACCAGAACAACAACAAAATCAGGGACCCCAAATCTCCTCTATGTGGCAAGGGCAGTGGAGGGCCCGCGGGGCTGAAGCTCCGATCTCTCTGTGACCCTCCCAGGGACCGGCCAGTGTGGTGGGAAGTGGCTCTTGGGGACAGCTTTGGTGTTGGGGTCCGGCAGGCAAGTGTGGGCAGGGTAATAGGGCCTGCATGGTGAATGCGGAGAGAGGAGGGCGGCTTCTCTCTCTCCCTCTCTGTCCCTCCCTCTCCCTCCCTCTTTCTCCCTCTCCCTCTCTCTCCCTCTCTCCCTCCTTCTCTCTCTCCCTCCTTCTCTCTCTCCCTCCTTCTCTCCCTCCCTCTCTCTCCATCTCTCTCTCTCTCTCTCCCTCTCGCTCTCTCTCCCTCCTTCTCTCCCTCCCTCTCTCTCCCTCTCCCTCCCTCTCCCTCTCTCCCTCCCTCTCTCTCCCTCTTTCCCTCTCTCTCCCTCCTTCTCCCTCCTTCTCTCCCTCCCTCTCTCTCCATCTCTCTCCCTCTCTCCCTCTTGCTCTCTCTCCCTCCTTCTCTCCCTCCCTCTCTCTCCTCCTCTCCCTCCATCTCCCTCTCTCTCCCTCCCTGTTCCCCTCTTTCCCTCCTCCTCTCCCTCCTTCTCTCTCCCTCCTTCTCTCCCTCCCTCTCTCTCCCTCCCTCTCCCTCCCTCTCTCTCCTTCTCTCCCTCCATCTCTGTCTCTCTCCCTCCCTGTTCCTCTCTTTCCCTCCTCCTCTCCCTCCTCTCTCCCTCCTTCTCTCCCTCCCTCCCTCTCCCTCCCTCTCTCTCCTCCTCTCCCTCCATCTCCGTCTCTCTCCCTCCCTGTTCCTCTCTTTCCCTCCTCCTCTCCCTCCTCTCTCCCTCCTTCTCTCCCTCCCTCCCTCTCCCTCCCTCTCTCTCCTTCTCTCCCTCCATCTCTGTCTCTCTCCCTCCCTGTTCCTCTCTTTCCCTCCTCCTCTCCCTCCTCTCTCCCTCCTTCTCTCCCTCCCTCTCTCTCCATCTCTCTCCCTCTCTCCCTCTCGCTCTCTCTCCCTCCTTCTCTCCCTCCCTCTCTCTCCTCCTCTCCCTCCATCTCCATCTCCCTGTTCCTCTCTTTCCCTCCTCCTCTCCCTCCTTCTCTCTCCCTCCTTCTCTCCCTCCCTCCCTCTCCCTCTCTCTTTCTCTCCCTCCCTCTCTCCCTCTCCCTCCCCCCCCAATTGAATCACCGTGAGATAGACCCTTGCTAAGCTGTTCGTGGTTGGGTTTCAGCCACACAGTGCTCCAACCACCTGTCCCCCCACCAGGGCACATTTCCCAGCACCAGGGTCCCCAGGTTCCCTCCTGCCTCCCGCCCCCCGCCGCTTATATTCCATTTTAATCAGGGTTCCAGTGCGCCCCCTTTTCAAAAGCACCTTTTCCCATCCGTGTTCACAGGGATGCAGGAAGAATGAAACGAAGGTCTCGGAAGAGGGCGGCTTTATTGGCTCCCGGTACCCGGAGCATCTTTCATGAGAACAAGGCCCGTTCTGTTCTAAATCTTTAATATAAACTGTCCAATTATTCATGCCATTTTCCTAACTTCAGTTGCCACCTCGGGGCGAATCATCGTAGGTGGGGACGGAGAATTAGCATCATTTAGATAACCCCGAGGAGCTCTGAGCGGTTTCCGCAGGTGATCGGATACCCCCCACCCCGGGCCCTCGAGAACCAAATTAATCACCAAGTCAAACAGACACAAAGCAGACGGGGTTGGGCCGTCGCTGCGGCGGTTACAGAGGCTGGCACATGAAAGCGGGGACCCCCAGGGAGGGGCTTCCGTCCACACCCACCCAAGTCCTCGGGGCCCTGGGTGCCGGCTGTCGGGACTTGCTGGGGGGAGCGACGGGCAGCCCCGGGCAGAGGCTCCGGCAGCTGCCCTCATTCGCCCGACGGCACCAGGCCAACAGCGGAAGTGCCGCCCCGGCTGGCAGCTCGGCTCTGAGGAGGACACGGCTGCGCTGCCCTGCTGGACACTCAGCGTTCTTCTCCGCTGGCCACTTGCACACCATGAGCGATGGCTTCACAGAACCCTGGGCGGGGGCTTCCCAGAGCCCGTGGGGTCCCAGGTGTGGGACACACTGCTGAGACCAGCCAGGATGGTTGGCCCCGGGGACCAGCCCTGGCTCACAAAGGAACATGGACAGACCCCAGGCTGCCACGATCAGCGGCTCCGAGCCGGAACCATGTGGGAACCCACCTCCCGGGGGTGGGGAGGGCAGCCCTGACAGTCTCTGGCTTTAGCTGTGGGATCCCTGAGGAAGCAGAGCATGGGCTGGAGAGATGAGCCCAAATTGACTCTTGAGCACTGTTATGGTAGTGTCACAGCCCAAACCAGCCTTGGGGTCAGTGCGTCAGGGGGACACGGCCACACCACAGCAGCAGGGTCCAGACATGCCCTCCCAGACACCCTGCTCGGCCGCCTCAGCTTAGGGGGCCTCACAGAGTGACCGCTTCCCACTGTGTCAGAGCTCCGGGACCCCAGGCAGGGAGGCGGCCACTAGGGCAGTGTCCTGTGGTGACCCCGGACTGGGGGCCGGTCACTGGGGGACTGTCCTGGGCTCTGCAGGTGGGGCCTCGGGTACGGACCCCCCAGCCAGCAGCCCCTTCCCTGCTGTTACCACCGGCGCTGGCTCTGTCCATGCGGCCATGCCCTCCGCATTCTTTGTGACCGAGAGGACAGCGATGCCTGTCTCGGCCTCTCGAGGGTCTGTCCTGCTTCAGCAGGTCCTGGCTGGGGCGGGGGCGGGGGCACCAAGCCCAGGTCCCTGAGTCTCTCCGGGCTGTGGAAGCTCAGGCCGTGCGCGAGGACAGAGGGCGTCGTGTCCCCCAGAAGTGCGGCTCCGGGGGGCTGTGCGGGTCCCTTTCCTGTGGGCAGACGTGGTTCTCGGGGCTCGGAGCCTGGGTGACCGCCACGGCCGGACCCAGCAATGCAATTAGCAAGCTCTGAGCCACGGCCTCCGTTTGAGGCGGCTAATGTACTTGCCATAGATTTTAGTGACAGAAATAGTGATATTAATGTCGCCGACACCCATGTCGGCGCTTCCAGGCACCATGTAAACCCAAAGGTTACATTTTAAATTATGAAAGGCTGGGTGGGGGAAAAAAAAAACCCCTTCATTTTTCTGACTTGTCACATTAGAGTTCAAGATTGTGTTACGGGCGCTCAGAATTAATCATGGCATGTTAGGCTGTGGAGAGAGCGTGATGCGCGGTGTCTGCATAGCAAGCGGGGAATTTCACTCCAGCTGAGGACGAGGCAAAGGGGCCGACCCAGGGAGTGGCGGGGGTCGGAGGCCAGGGACGGGGGGTCTTCAGCATTGTGTGGTCGAGAGGGCAAGAAGCGTGCGTCAAACGCAGAGTGCCAACGCCCCGTGGGGGTGTGATCCAAGCGATGGTCACGTGGTCGTAATCAAATGGAAGACTAGGAGGTCTCCGAGGGGCTGGCGGGGGTGCGAGGGGCTGAGGCATCGGTGGAGGGTGCTGATAGGGTGGTGGGCGTGGCCTGGGTCTTTGGAACCGAAGCTCTATTATTATTATTATTATTAGTAGTAGTAGTAGTAGTCATGATCACAATCACGATCATGTGTTTGTGATTAGTAGTAGTGGTAGTATTTTGCTTTTTGGGTCACACCCAGCCATGCTCAGGGGTTAGCCCTGGCTCTGCACTCAGGAATCACTCCTGGCGGTGCTCGGGGGACCCTATGGGATGCTGGGAATCGAACCCGGGTCGGTCTCATGCAAGGCGAAAGCCCTCCCCACTGTGCTATCGCTCCGGCCCCTGAAACTCTATTGTTAACAGTAGTGTACATCCCGGGGCCCGAGAACTACCAGAAGCAAGAGAAGTCTAAAACACAGTCACCCTTCCTGGTTTTCAAACATATCCAAGGATTTTTTGGTGGTTTCCTCTTACCTGCGAGACGTGATTTAGTCTTATTTTCACTTTCCAGAACCTGTTCTTCAGCATTAAGATTTTACAATTTTTCTTCCTCTTTTTTTTTTTTTTCCGTTGCCTGACTTTCTGCCACCGTCAGTGCTGGCTTCCTGGGTGTCCCAGGACGGGCCGAGAGTTTCACTGGTCCTGCCTGTCTCCCTTTCATCCTTCTCTCCCGGCTGAGTAGGATTTATGCCTGGATTTGTAGCACTTTCTGGCATGACACGTCTGCCCCACGGAACACTGAGGGCCTTTTAAAAAGCCAACTTCAAAGGGGCAGTTGAGAGCAAATGTTTTGCTTAATCTGGTCCAAAGAGCTGGAATATTTTATGAATCAACTATCCCATAATCAAAGAACGTTTTACACGGGCAACTTTGTTTTAACTTGACTCGCAACGGGGAGTGTGCGAGCCGGCCTAAGATTCAGCGCGGTTTTTTTTCTCTCTCTCCCGGAGAATCCCAAGAGGTCAGTTTATAAACAAGTAATTATTGAACAGACCCAGGAGGGTCCGTGCTCAGTCCCAGATCTGCCATTAAGCAAATTGCTTAATACCCTTGTCTTCCTCCAAACGAGGTTGCACAGAGCTGAACAACAGCAGCAGGAGAGAGGCCGCTTCTCGCCATGGCCGGGAGTGATGATCAGACCGTGGACGGCACTTGGGTGCGGGACCGGCTCCCAGTGACGCCCAGCTGCGGGGGTGACGGGGCCCCCGCCCCCCGGCTGGGTGGGGTGCCGTGAGTGGGGCCTCGGGGACAGCGCTTCTGCTCTGCCCGTGAGCAGGGGAGGCCCCTCGTGTCCCTCCCCGCTCTTTCCTGCCCCCACAGGGCGCTGGGCGTCTCAACAGACTGACCCACGCCACGCGTGAGTCTTGCCGGGCGGGCGACTTTCTGGAGTCCGAGGGGAAACGGCCGTGACTCCCAGGGGCCCCTCAGCAGGCCAGGGGCTCGCGGCTCAGCCCAGGGTGGGGCGAGGCCGCAGCCCGGCTGCAGAGCCGACCCCCTCCGTGTTCGCCTCCTCATCCTCCCGCGGCCGCTGGGGGCCAGGGACGGTGGCAGGAAGTGGAACGTCAACACGTCAGCTGTGTCCGAGGCCTACCGTGTGTGTGTGTGAGACCTAGATGTGACGTTTTAGTGTTCAGTTAATGTCCTGTGTGTGGCCTGTGTGTGGCCTGTGTGTGGCCTGTGTGTGGCCTGTGTGTGGCCTAGTGTGTGGCCTAGTGTGTGGCCTAGATGTGACGTTTTAGTGTTCAGTTAATGTCCTGAAAACATTTCATTTCATTTCATTTCATCATCCTGTTATTCGTCGATTGCCTCGAGCAGGCCCCAGTAACGTCTCTTTCATCCTAGCCCGGAGATTATATTCAAGGCTCTTTAGGAGAATGAGACCCGTCCTGAAAACAAAACAAAACAAAACACACACACAACACACGCACACATAATCTATCTATCTATCTATCTATGCATTCTGTAGATCCCAATATTTAAAATGTTAAAATGGCAAACGTCCATTGAGTCTGAGTATATTCTGCGATGTTGGTTAGTTGGTCAAAGAGAAAAAAACGCACAACTTTGATAAAGTGCAAAAAATACCTAAAGCATTCAAAATAAAAATGAAAGCTGCGATTCTGACACAGCAACTGATATCGGCAGAGAGGCAAGGAGATGGATGATAGTGGGGGTGGGGGGGTGGGAATGGCCCGGCGCCCTGTGGCCTGGTGTTTGCAAAGGTGCAGACCTGTGTACTCCAGATGCATAAATCACCACAGCTGGTGACACAAACCGATGCCACTTCAACAACAACAACAACAAAAAATTAAAATATTATTTCTATTAGAAATAAATAAGATATGATGAAACAACCGTTTTTCACAGCTAGACTTTCATTTGTCTTCATTTAGAAAATTTTTCTTTGGGAAATATTTTATGACAAATCTTATCAAATCATCTGTCTTTACGCTCCTGTGAAATCTTTAGCCCAAATCAGGTATTATAAAATAAAGCCCTTCTTAATTTCATCTGATCCTCCCAGAGCACATAAAGCTGTCTGATTAAGTTTTCCATCAAAGGATTCCTTGAGCTAGCGTGGAGAGATTCCAAAGAGACGTTGCAGGATTTCACATTTCCATAGCATGCATTTCAACTCCCCTTTAAGCGTCTATCGAAGCCCACCCTGACTTTTTATGGGCAGTTTCCAATAAAACCATGTTTTCAGGAGCTGCATCTCGAGAAAGGCTCGAGAAACTTGCAGGACCTTTTGACTCAGGGGGGAGGGGGAGAGAGAGAGAGAGAGAGAGAGAGAGAGAGAGAGAGAGAGAGAGAGAGAGAAAGAGGGAGAGAAAGAGAGAGAGGGAGAGAGAGATGAAGACGAAGAGACAGAGAGAGACAGAGACAAGGAGAGGGAGAGAGAGGGAGGGAGATAGAGGAAGGGAGAGAGAGGGAGAGGGAGAGGGTGAGAGAGAGGAAAAGAGAGAGGAAGAGAGAGGGAGAGAGAGAGGGAGGGAGAGAGAGGGAGGAAGAGAGGGAGAGAGGAGGAGAGAGACAGAGACAGAGAGACAGAGACAGAGACAAGGAGAGGGAGAGAGAAAGAGGGAGCGAGGGAGAGAGGGAGAGGGAGGGAAAGAGAGAGGGCGGGAGGTCTAAGCCTGCTGTGTGTGTAGCAGAGCAGGCGGGGGTGGGCGTGCAGTTGCTGGGGGCAGAGAGGGAGTAAGGAAGACGCTGAGTGGACGGTGGTGTCGCATCAGGGCTCCCCCAGGAGCACCGGCATCACCGGGCGGAGGCTGACACCTTCTCTGGACCTGAGCCCAGCCTGGCACTGGAGCAGGAAGTCGCACCCCAGGCCTGGGCAGCCCCTCCCAGCCCAGTGGGCAGCGGTGTTAGGGGCTGGGCCAAGGCTAAGGGGAGTCCAGCAGCGGCAGGTGGGAGGGGCAGAGCCAAGGAGGCCTCCCTGGGGCAGCGGGCTGAGGAGGGGGCTGACCACCCAGCCTTGCCCAGCACCCGGGCCCCAGCCCCCGCCCGCTGCCCAAGGCTGGAGAGACCCGCACTGCCCCAGGCTCGGCCCCAGAGACCCACCCCATGACACCAGCGGCTCCAGGACGACCCTTCCCTGGCTCCGGCCACTCGGCTGCCTCTCAGGGACGTGGTTTCTTCATGTCTCTCTGTGTCAACAGTCTTGCCCAAGAGCCGGGACTTCTAATCCCTGCTCTTAGAAACCGATTTCGAAATCCTCACGCTTCTGTGCTCTCTAGCCCGAGTAGGGCAAAGGCGACCAGTGTCCTCGGGGACCTGGGAGCTTGGAATGTGCCTCTGGGTGCCCCCAAACCAGACCAGAACAACAACGCCAGACACGCTTAAGCACTTCCCCCCGACCTTCCATTCGAATCTGGGTCTTGGGTGACCGTCCCAGGTACCAGCTTCTCTGGGAGGGGTTCCCACATGCACGCGGGGTTCCCACACTCGCTCCCGCTTTAACAGGTGTGAGGGAACTCGGGAAGCCCATGGCCAGACCAAGTAACTGAGTCAGTCACGCACATGGCGCCCAGAGGCACCCGGGAGACCATCGGTCAGAGCCGAGCATGAGGAGGAAGTGGGTCGGATCAGACTCATTTCACCCAGGAAGGCGACTTTGCACCCTCCGGCCTCATTCTAGAACAAAGTTCCCTTAGGAGGACCCTTAAGGATTACGCTCTAAAAACCTTCATTATGCGAGTATGCGTGTGTGTGTGTGTGTGTGTGTGTGTGTGTGTGTGTGCGCGCGCGTGCCCAGGCCAGTGAGGACCCCCGAGGAGAGACGTGTCTCACCTGAGACCAGGAGAGCGAGAAGCAGAGAGCGGGAAGGCGGTGCCCCCACAGAGGGCAAGGGGGGAGGGTGGTCCCGGGGGGTGACAGGCCGGGCAGGAGACGCACCTTCTCCCCAGGGCAGCGGGCTCGGCCCAAGGGTTCTGGCGTCTTGGCAGAGTGGTGGGAAGCATGAAGAGAATGGAAGTGCTGGAACGCCCTGGAACGATGGACGGGAGAGGACAGACAGACAGTCTGCGGAGGAAAGAGGCTGCCATCCGGGCCCGGGGGGTGGGGGGCAGGCCGGGAGGGGCTGGGGGTGCCGGGCGCCGGGTTCCAGAGGGAGGCTGCTTGAGTCCTGGGCAGCGGGGACAGAGCGTGCGAGGGTGAGCGCGGCAGGGGGAGACGGGAGTCGGGGGCCGCGGGGCTGTGAGGGCGGGCGTCCCGCTAGGGTCTGGTAGCCTTGGGGCGTCGGGGTGACCTTCGGGCACTCACGCCACCGAGGAGTGTTGGTGCCAAGCCAGGACATGAGGACGAGCCTCTGGACGCCGCCCTGCAGGCAGGAGGCAGAACCGAGGCCCCACTTCTCAGTAAGTGGGCGGGCCAAGCCCGTGAGTGTGGTGACCCGCAGGGCACAGCATGCCCGCACACGCCCCCCCTGGCCACACGCTCTCTCGGCAGCACACGGCAGCCGTCCCCCCCTCTTGCACACCCTGAATCCGGCTTGGCCTTCAAGGATCAGCACTTGCCTTGCACGTGGCCGGCCCGGCTGACCTGGGCTCGGTTCCTCCGCCCCTCTCGGAGAGCCCGGCCAGCTACCTGTGATGTATTCCATCACAGCTCAGCACTTTCTCCCCTGTTTAAGTTTGGCCTTTTGGGTCCCACCCGGCGATGCTCAGGGCTTCCTCCTGGCTCTGCACTCAGGAACCACTCCTAGCGGTGCTCGGGGGACCCCATGGGACCACAGCGACAACAAGTCTCACAATGTTACTGGGTCCGCTGGAGCAAATCTGATGAACGGGGAGGACCCTGCTACAGCGCAACTGTTTCTGTTTTTATTCGGACAGTGTAACTGTTTCTGTTCATATTCACTGTTGCCACCGTGAGTAGGTGACGCTCTTGCATTTAACAGGAGGTGCTGTTCCTGTAAGAAGGAGGCTCACTCCCACGCCACGACAGCTCACGCGGGCCTCAATCTGGTATTTGGTGTTTTCTGACTCTGGGCTTGAGTCCCGAGAGACCAGCGTCGATGGCCCTGAGGGTTGGCGGGGCTTCTGGGGACGCCGCAGCTCTCAGACGGTGCAGTGAATTCGTCTCCCCGACTGACCCTCCTCGGCGTGGCCGCTGACTCAGAAACCAGTGCCCGTCCGGCCGCAGGTGGGAGGGGAGGAGAGGGGGGAACTGGGGGCAGACCTTCACCCCGGAGACACGGGTGCTCCAGGACTCCCTGTGGAGAGGACGGAGGGGACCCAGCAGCCGTCCCACCCAGCGGGTTTTTTGCAGCAAAGCAACACATGGTATTTGGGGGAGGTTGGAGCCCCACCAGCAGGCTCAGGCCTTACTCCAGGCTTGACGCTGAGCACTTCCTCCTGACGTGCTCCGGGACCCGATGAGGGTGCAGGGGATCGAAGCCGAGTCAGCCGCAGGCAAGGCAAGAGTCCTCCCTGCCGTGCCCTCATCCGGCCGGGAGCCGAAAAACAGAGCAGAAACCAACAGTTTCCGGGGCTGGAGCGACAGCACAGCGGGGAGGGCGTTTGTTTGCCTGGCATGCGGCCGACCCAGGTTCAATCCCCGGCATCCCATGGGGTCCCCGAGCACCGCTAGGAGTGGTTCCTGAGTGCAGAGCCAGGAGGAAGCCCTGAGCATCGCCGGGTGGGACCCAAAAGGCCAAACTTAAACAGGGGAGAAACGAGAGAAGCCAAGAGTTGTGTCAGTGGCCTCCCACACCCCGAGGGTCACTTCGCAGGAAGCTGGGCCCGCGGTGGTAGCGTTCTGGGCGCCTAAGTCACCAGATTCCCTGGCACGCGCTCGCCGCGGCCCTTTCCTGCCCTGTGACCGCGTGGGCCCGACTGCCCATTCCTCCCCCGGTCACTGGAGGCCTCGCTGGGGTCTTGACGGTTTCTACGCCTTTATTTCACAACGTTCCCAGCACCCACCATCCGACGGGCACTGCACAAACAGACGAGCGGACTGGCAGGCCAGGAGCGGAGCGACAGGTATTTAAGACGTGCTCAGGAAACGGATGAGTTGAAAGCAGGCGGTGGGGGTTCTTTTGTAACTCCCGAGTTTTGCAAGCGCCGCTATTGTGAATTGTGTTTGACTAAAACGGAACATTCTTAGTCCACTCGCCGATGAGAGACGCGATTCACAGAGGCCCCGGCAGGTCGGGGCGGGGAACCGAGGGGCAGAATATTTCAACAGAAAAAGGAAACGTCCGCCTTTCAGAGATGTTTAAACACCTGCCTGGACCGTTACAAAAAAAAAGTGAAGTTCAGGGCTGGGTTGCTTCTTGATTTCGAAAATGCCTTTCTAGCCGGGGTGCATAACCCTCTCCGGGGCGGAGATTGCCCCAGCCACACTATCTGAAGGCCTTTATGACTCTTTTACCACAGTTCAGACAAAGGAATCTTTCCCCAAGGCCTTCTTTCCACGCAGGGGCAGGATGAAAGCGGGCTCCCCGCCCCCGCACGAGAGGGCCTTGAACGACTATTGTGCTCACAATGATCGTGTCACTCCCGCCTGCTGTTCTGGCTGCAACTGGATTGCAACATACCCGACAAACTGGAGCGAGCGCTTTCCAGAACTGGCCTCCAGAAAGGCGCTCGGCCCTCAGGGACCCAGTGGAGGCCACGGCCTGCGCCCCACACCCAGAACGTCAGCAGGACGGGGCTCGGGCAGGGGAGGCCTTGGATGCGTGAGGGTCTGGGTAGGGCCCACACACGCACATGCATACACACACACGCACATACACGCATGCATACACACACACATGCACATGCACGTACATGTATACACACGACTCCCAGGGGAGGCCTTGGGTGCATGAGGATTTGGGTAGGGCCCACACACGCACCCACATACGTACACACACACGTGCACACACACGCACGCACGCGCACATGCACACGCACACGCACACGCATACACACACATATGCACATGCACACACACAACTCCCAGGGGAGGCCTTGGGTGCGTGAGGTTCTGGGTAGGACCCACACATGCACACACACACGCACAGACACATGCACACACACACATGCACACACACGCACACACACATGCACACACACACATACACACACATATGCACACGCACACACACAACTCCCAGGGGAGGCCTTGGGTGTTTGAGGTTCTGGGTAGGACCCACACATGCACACGCACACACACACACATGCACACACACACACATACACACACATATGCACACGCACACACACAACTCCCAGGGGAGGCCTTGGGTGCGTGAGGTTCTGGGTAGGGCCCACACATGCACACACACACGCACAGACACACGCACACACACACACGCACACACACGCACACACACGCACACACACATGCATACACACATATGCACACGCACACACACAACTCCCAGGGGAGGCCTTGGGTGTTTGAGGTTCTGGGTAGGACCCACACATGCACACACACACACGCACACACGCACACACGCACACACACGCACACACACGCACACACACACGACTCCCAGGGGGAATATCCCGGTGTGGTGCTTTCCTGCTGTTTATTGGGGGCTGGGACCCCTCTGGCACTGGGCAGGCTGCCTCCTTCTGGGGACGTAGCCGCCCCTAGCAGGGTGACGGGGAGAGGAGACGGAGGGGGTGGGTGCCGGCCCCTCCGAGCACACAGGGCCGGGGTGGAGCCCAGGGCGGCCCTAGGGGCCTGGCAGGGCCTGAGACCCGGGGACATGCGGGCGCCCTGTGTGGGGGACAGGCCTGGCCCGTCTGCCGGGCACTCTCGGCTCTGCGGCCCTCAGCTTGGCCATGAGTGTGAGGCCTCGTCTGTCTGTCTGGACAGACAGGGTGGGTTGCGCGGGCACAAGCCTGCCCTGCGCACAGTGTCCCCCGGGCCTGGGAGTGATAGAGGACAGGGGGACGGGACGGACATGCTGACCATGATGTGCCCCAGGCGACCCGCCGGGACGGCCTCAGGGTTTCTGAAATGACGTGAGCATGGAGGGACGTTGTGTGGAGTTGGGCCAGGAGAGGGTCTCTGGGGGTCTCTGCCAGCACCCCGGGGCCACGCGCCCAGCACCTGGACGCGGGAGATCAGGACGATGCTGAGTGGGCAGGAGGGGCCCTCTCTGACGTCACTGCGCCCTGGACAAGATGGGCCCGCCTGTCCACCGGGGCACACGGGCACCAGCGAGGGTCTGCCTGGGCGACGGCAGGACAGGACAGGTTCTCTGCCCCCTCCTTCCTCCCTCCTCTCCCTCCCTCTCCCTCCCTCTTCCTCTCCCTCCCTCCCTCCCTCTCTCCATCTCTCCCTCTCTCCACATTTTTCCTTTCCTCTCTCCTTTCTCCTTCACCTCCCCCCGCCCCGTCTCTCCTCCTTCTCTCTCTCCCTCTTCTCTCCCTTTTCTTGGTTTCTGGGTCACACCCAGTGGTCTCGGGGGGCTCTTCCTGTCTCTGTGCCCTGGGGTGACCCCTGGCATTTCTCAGGACCATCCGGGGTCCCGGGGATCACCGAGTCGTGGCCAGCATGCCACGTGCCAGGCAGGTGCCGTGCCCCCACACCATCTGTCCAGACTAACCTCCGTCCATCTGGAATGTTCTGCTGGGGGAATCCAGGGTTCCAGACACTGATGGCGAACAGAGCACGGGCTTGAGAACTGCCCGCCCTTGCTGCCGTGGCCAGTGCTAGCCGCGGGCGTGGACCTACAGGCCTGGTGACAACTGACCGGTAAGGAGTCGGTCGTTCTGCCCAGAGCCAGGCAGAGGGCAGGAAGGGGAGACTGGTGCTTCTCACTGGCCCCTCGGCCTGAGCGGGAAACGGGCCCCCCAGGGCTGTCGTCGTGCCCTGGACTGTTCGTAAGGCGCAGAGTTGGGCGGCGGAGAAACAGGGTGGGGGGCGCTTCGAGGGGCTGCCGGTAAGGCCGCGCAGGAACCCGGGCACCCGCCGACCGTCCTCCTTTGTCCACGCCTTGTGCCGTGTGCTCCTGGGGCAACAGTGTGTTTAAGGCCCCCCTGCCTCTCCCCCTCCCGCTCTTCCTCTCTCTGAGCACCGAGAGTTCTCAGTTTCCCTTTGTTCAGAACCTCCAGGAACCCCGTGTCTCGCCTCTGGCCTTTGGGCGGTCCCTGGGCCGTGGGCCGGGTGGGGCAGTGGCCACAGGACCCTGGGCCTGCCGTGTGGGCTGGTGCCCCCGACGCTGTGGGTGGAGACACCCCAAGGCCCTCTCAGCTGCGCTCGCAGGAATCGTCATCTCCTGGGCCCCAAGGTCATGGGGAGGGGCTGGGCCTCAGGGTAGATGAGGGATGGGGGGGGGGGGAATTTGGCCAGGAGCTGTGGGAGAGAGGTGGGGGGGTCGTGGGCAGGGGAGCCCCCAGAGCTCCCAGAGCCCCGCCCCTGCAGGCCCCCGGCGGGCCCGGCCAGAGGCACCGCTGAGGGGTTCGGGTCTGCGACTGTTGTCTAGCGGGGGGACCCCACCCTGCTCCTCATCCCGTTGCCCCAAGGCCCCTCCTGCTGCAGGACTCCACCGGGGTGGGGGAGAGTGAATGGGAGGATGGGATGCTGGAACCCGCACGTGTCTCCTGCCGGGCCCCATAGTGACCTGACACAGCCCCTGGGGCTCCACACACACGCACACACACACACAGACATATATACGCAGACACACACATGCCCAGACACACAGACACACACAGACACACACCCAGACACACACGTGAACACAGACACACATACACACAGACACACACACGCACACATGTGCACACATGTGCACACACACAGCCCCTGGTGCCGGGCCAGGGGATTCGGCTTCTGTTTCACTTTAACAGACTCGTCCTGCTTGCCTGCCTCTCATGGGAACGCGGGAAACACACACACTCCAGTTGCGTCATTGCGTGTCCCCAAATAAAGAAATAGGACGCAGGCAAGAAGAAGAAAATCACCCACAAGTTGAAAGATTTGTTTCCCTCACTCCTAAAGGTCAGCAGGGAGCACTCCTGCAGTGAAAGGTTTGCAGGGAGCACTCTTGTAGCAAAAGGTCAGCCCAGGAGCACTCCTGCTGCGAAAGGTCCACAGGGAGCACTCCTGCAGCGAAAGGTCAGCCCGGGAGCACTCCTGCAGCGAAAGGTCAGCAGGGAGCACTCCTGCAGCGAAAGCTCATCAGGGAGCACTCCTGCAGCGAAAGGTCAGCAGGGAGCACTCCTGCAGTGCTCTGATCCAGGCCCTCCCATGGTCTCCCTGGCACCTGGGCGCCAGCCGCTGCCTTTACCAGGAAGAGGACAGGAAGGGATTTTCTCTGCAGCTCCCGGGCCTCTGCCGAGTGGACCGTGGCCTGCGGGGGGCCGGGCTGGAGGCCCTCCTTCCCAGGAGGGGGACATACACAGCAGAGGAGGGGCCTGAGCTCGGCCCCCAGCCCCGAGGCGGAGGGGAGACAGCTGGTGGGTGGGGCCAGGTGCTCCGAGGGGCAGGAGCGTGGAGGACGGAACGTGGGCGCGACACGGAGCCTGCCCTGGAGTCGGACCAGTCAGGGGGGGGGTCTGGCCGGGGGTCTGGCGCTCGGCGCTCGGGCAGGTGTTGGGCTGACACGGCTCGGAGGAACACGACTTCCCACCTCCTAGCCCCCCAGCGGCGGCGCGCTCTGATTTGACTTTCAACAGAAATAACACTGGCTCTTCAATTTTAACAACTCACTTGCTGTTAAATGGAGCAGCAGGACGTTTCGATGGGAAACACCAAGAAAAAATATGAAATGCTTTTGTGTGTTTGCGGTTTGCATTAAGTAAGCCAGGAATACATTTTGTTTCTCCCCCATTGGTTATTGGCTATTGTTAAGACAATTGAATTATCATTCACTTACCCACCATGGGGCACGCTGGGATCCACCAGAGAGACATTCAGGCTCAGACAACCCGGCAGAGGATGAATAGGAATTTTTAAATCTCTAAAGAGCAAAATCAAATCTACAAATAAGAAAAATAACAATTGCGGGATTGTTCCAGCCCATCTGAATGTAGTTTTCCAGCAATTGTTCACTCTGAACAGAGAAATAAAAAATGATTCCCACCGGACGCGCAAGCAAGCTATTGAGCTCTGCCTGAATCCGGGGGCTGGGGCGGCCCCCCAGGAGGAATCTCGGAGGTTTCTCCCCTCTCCTTGCAGGCCCCCTTGTTGTTTTAAAGACCTTATGCCGGAGACAGTTTCATCCCCAGATCTCCTATTGTTTGGCGAGAACCCCAAAGCCAGCAGCAGAGGTGTTTGTCCTCTTTCAGAATAAAGAAGAGCGTCTTCCTCATCTGACGGCGGTTCTTCTGAGAGCGGCCGAGCCCCGGGGCTCCAGGACATGCGTTGGACTGTCTGCAGGCAAACTCTGGTGGAAATTACAGTCCTGATTGACAGGGCTTCAAATCCGAGTACCCACTGGCCACGCCACCACACACGGCATTGTCATTTTCTTCTACTCTGAATTAATTTTCCATCAACATTGTTTAAGAAGTGAGCGAGAGTCGAAGCTGGCGACCAAAACTAACACGTTTTCAAATCCCGAAGCTCGAGGATTAATTAAGAACCAATTAATCTGGAAGGGCCGCGTGGAAGGAAGATGGCGGGGTGTGAGGTTTGAGGGCAGGCTCGCTCCCTGGGACCCGGGAGGAAGGTGGACGGGGTCCCACCGCCGCGTCTGCGTCGTTATTAAGAAATGCAAATATGAATTCCCTTCACGGGGCTCACCCGAGGTAGCCAGGCCGAGGAGAAAACTCCAGAAGCCTCCGGAAAGCCTCTCCCCGGAGTCGCTAGAGCGGGAGCCGGGACACGGGACTCCGTGGGCCAAGCCTGGACCCCGCTGTGTGATTTTGCTCGGTCCTCTTGGTCTCTCTGTGCCCTTTGCTTCCAGGCTCGCAGGATGTGTTCAAAACAGTCTTTGTGAACGTTGAAGGAGCCGTACGACCTGTGAAGCATTTCGCAAAAAGCCGGAGGGCACCGTAGCACTGTCCTCCTGTCGTTCATCGATTTGCTCGAGCGGGCACCAGTAGCGTCTCCATTGTGAGCTTTGTTGTTACTGGTTTTGGCATATCGAACACGCCACGGGGAGCTTGCCAGGCTCAGCTGTGCAGGCAGGAAACTCTGGGGAGCTTGCCGGGCTCTCCGAGAGGGGCGGAGGAATTGAACCCGGGTTGGCCTCGTGCAAGGCAAGCGCCCTCCCTGCCGTGCTATCGCTCAGTGGACAGCGCTGTTTGCTATCGGGTCGTTTCTGGGTAGGGATTGAATGGCAAGGAAATGGCACGAGGCAACGGAAAACTCCAGGTTCAACGGAACCGGGACGGGTGACCTCCCCCGAGTCCGCCTGTGTCCGGCAACTTGGCAGCCACGCCCACAAGCCGCCTCTGGCTGGAGCCAGATAAGCTCGTCAGACGCCACGATCCCAGCCCCGGCAGCCGAAACCCCAGGACTCAACGGCCGCCTTGGTCACGGCTGCTCTCCACTCACTTGGGCCAAGCCTCGCCCATGAGTGAACTTGTTCCTGGACATCTCGTACCTCACACTGTCCTACTCGAAGAGCAGAGCACTGCATCGGATGGGGTTCAAAGTGGAAGGCAGCCAGCCTTTGAGGGAAATGATGTAAGACACACACACACACACACACACACACACATATAAACACACACAAGGTTCGACCTTTAACAGCCTGTTAATAATCTAATAATCTCTTCTAGAAGGGTTTAACGTCCCCTGGGTGAACGACAACAATCTTCACACACTTTTTTTTTGTACCATTTTCAGTGGTTTATTCATAGCAAACAATACAAAATTAGCTATTTTGGCTCTGCTTTGGGGCAGGGGTCGGGGTTCGGGATGGAAGCATCGGAAATACGATGGTGGGAAGGTGTCATGGTCATGGGTTGGTGTTTGAATATCGAATGTGATCGAGTATTGTGAGCTCCTTTATAAAAATAGAATAAAATATAAAAAATTTCCCAAGGCAGATGTCTGGTGCTCGCGTGAGGCCGAGTGCTCTGCCCCGGGACGTCCGCGCGCGATGTCTGCTCAGAGGCCAGCAGGGACCCACGGGGGCTCCTGGCCTCGTCCCACACGCGAGCTCCCTGCCCGGGGCTGCCTCACCGGACCCCAGACAGAGCGCGACCGGCCCGTGTGGGGAGAGCAGGCATCTCGTGCTCCGTCTTTATTTGCACGGCATGCGGGAAATTGGACCCAGAGCCGCCCCCGCTCACACACGCAAGGCGGACGCTGAGCACACGCAGCCCTGGTGCCTCCGAGCCGTGGCCTCCTCCCTCCCTCCTCCCTCCTTCCTTTTTCCCTTCTTCCTCCTTCCTCCCTCCCTCCCTTGTTCTTCCTTCCTCCCTACCTCCCTTCCTCCCTCCCCCTCCTCCCTTCATCCCCCATTCCTCCTCCCCCTCTCCCTTTCCTCCTGTTCCCTTCCTCCTTCCCCCTTCTCTCCTTTCTTCCCTCCTTCCCTCCAGGGTTCTCGTCCATCCCAGCACAGTGCTGGGCTTCAGTGCTGTCCCTCTGGGCTAGAACTTCCCTCCAGGCTTTGCTCCCAAGGGTGCAGCGCCCCTTCCCTGCCCTCAGGCGGCCCTGCAGCCTGACCTCGGACGGACCTCCAGTTGTGAAGGTTCCCCGTGTCCTGGTGTCCCATCCCCTGGGTGGAGGGCAGGGGAAGCTGAGTCGATGCGGGTGGGACCGGGAGGGCCCAGGACGCTCTCTGGGCCGGTTGTGCTGACCCCTGGGCAATGGGCAGGCCGTTCCACAGCAGCTCACCCTGGCCTGGGCAGGAGGGCCACGAGGCCTGAGTCCCAGCATCTGTGTCCGTGGCCCCATGCCTCCTCTCTCCTCCTCCTCCCTCCTCCCCCTCCCTCCTCCCCCTTCCTCCCCAATCCCTCCCCTTCCTTCATCCTCCCCCTCCCCCTCTCCCCTCCTTCCTCCTCCTCCTCCCCCTTTCTCCCTCCTCCCACTCCTCCCTCCTCCACCTCCCTCCTCCCCCTCCTCCCCTCTCCTCGGTCCCTCTACCCGTGTCCCCAGCGCAAGTGTCCCCTTGCAGCACGGCGAGTCCCTTCCATCTTCTCTGCCGTGCGGGTTCCAGCTCCGACGCTGCCTCGGTGCATCTTAGGGCCGGGTCTGCCTCCCCCAGGACGCGGTTTGGAGCTGGGACGTGGACGGGAGCAGGAGAGGCCCCGGGAAGGGCAGGGAGGAGAGTCAGGCTGCCAGGGCCTCGCTCTGGACACATGCGAGGGCGAGGCTCTGCGGGACCCAGATGCTCCCTGGGGGTCCGGGGGCTGCGGCAGAGGGAGGGTTTGGGCCGCAGGCGCTCAGGTCATGGCGATTGGCGGGTGTGCAGGGCATCAGGGCAAGGCCGGGGAGAAGCGTGTCCTGTGCGGTCCTGAGTGCGCCCGGCAAGGTGTGGACACGTGTGTGGGTGAGCTGGCCGGGGTCCTGGCAGGGCCTGGTCTTCCCTCTCGCTCTCTGGCATCACGTGAAGCCCCAGACCCCGATTCCACCCAGGCCATCGCCACTCAGCCCCCCTCAACGGCAAAGCCACGGCCCAGGGACCGCCTGGGCCGTCCTCTCCCGGCTTCGCCCCCTGGGCAGCACCGCACTGATGTGGCCACGGGAGACCAGGGGTTCCACTTCTCTGCCAGACCCATGGGGGGTGCGGGCCAGCCGGTGCCCCACGGCCCCCCACCCCCCGCCCACTGTAGGGGACCGAGCCCCGAGCGGGGGCTCACTGCTCAGCCTCTTGGATGCTGCTGGCTCCCTCTTCTGTCTCCCTTGCCAGGCTTTGTGCGATCCATAACTCTCCGATCAACTGCCAACACCTGCATCTCCTCACCCATTCGGGGGCCGGGACCCGCTGGCCTTGGGGTCGCTCTGTCCACAGACGCTTTGGTTCTGTGGGGAGGGGGTTCCGGGGGTGCCCTCCCCTCCTCTCAACTTTTCAGCCATCACCCCCCCTCCCCCAGCCCCAGTGGGCCCCTGAGCCGGCCCGGGGACGGGCGTCCACACAGACGGGAAGGTGTGTGGCCAGACCGTCCCGGGGTCCCGCACACCGGCCTGGCGGTTGCCTGCTCCGTGGTGGGCAGGAGAGGCCCAGCTCCCGGGGTTTCTCCGTCCCGGGTCCGGCCGTGGGGGGGCGTCCGCAGCCATGTTCCCCGCGTGCGAACAATAGGCTCCCCAGCTGCCCAGAAAAGACATCGGTTTGAACAACATGATTTTCTAATAAGTCAGCGTTAACTTAAAATTGTATTTTTACAATAAGTCAAGTTCTTTTTATGGTGGATTATCACATTATTATTCTAAATGTGGCCTCTTGTTCTGGCCAAAAATGTTCCCTGTAAGCAGCATTTGCTTGGTTTCAATAAACTTTTAAGTTGTCCCAGAAAGACCGGAGTGATGAGAGAATCAGACTGATTATGCGCTTATTTCACTGCAATACTCTTCGCCGGGCTCTCGCCGACCCTGGGCGTCTAATTAAGGCGTTCGAATTAATCCGCGCCGTAACAGGGCTGGGGTGGCGAATCCCAGTTGCAGCAAACATGGCATCGCCCCTTTCGCGGGGATTCTTCGCTCTTAGTTTTTTTCAGAACTAATCACTCCCTGATCACTCCGGGTTCTAAGTTTCGGTTCTATTTTCATTTTCATCTTCTTAACAAAAATCCCGAGTTCCTCCAGACCTGTAACATCGACGGGCGACAAGAAGAGCGAGTGTCCTGGGGTGGGCGGGGTGGGTGGGGGACAGGCCCGAAATCGGGCGTCGGGGAGATTCTGTGGCTTCACGCCCATCTCTGCCCCCAGGGTCCGTCTTTCCAGCCGAGGGCTGGGCCGTTGCGCAGAATATTCCAGCAATGCCCGGCCCTGCCCTCTGCCTGCGCTTCTGGCTGGCCCCGATCAGCGCTTCTCTGTCCATCTTGGACGTGGACAATGATGTCTCTGATGAGTCACAGCTTGCAAGAGGCCCCCGGGACCCTTCACACCCAGCAGCCCCCATCAGGTCTCCGGCCCCGTGGAACTTCACGGGAGGCTTTGCTTCCTCCTGCTTTGACACAGTTCCCTCACTAATCTCTTCTCTTTGTTCTAGAAGGTCACGCAGCCCCCGTGGGCTGGCGGCTTCCATCAGCCGCTGGTCCCTGAGAAACGGACCCTCCCTGGGACGCCTGTCGCCTAAGAGAGGAGACGAGAGGGGAGAGAAAGAGACCAGAGTGAACTAGAACAAAGCCAAACAGGCAGGCGAGGGCCGGATCGGGGAGAGAGGGCCGCGCCTGCCTCCCGCGGGCCTGGGGACTGGACATGGGCGGTGGTGACCGTCATGCGCTTAGACGGGAAGTGGAACCGCAGAGGTAGTTTGGAAATTTCCAGAACAGAGGTGATGTGCTCAGCCCATCTATGGTGGGGTCTTGTGAGCACCCCCTGAGTTGCTGGAGGGACCCTCGGGGTGGAGGGGAGGGTGGGCACGGGGCCCAGCCCCCGCCTGGGGTCTGCGTGGGCTTCAGGATCTGGCCCGGCCAGCCTGCGCAGTGGCCCCGAAGCCCTGGCTCCCAGCTGGACGGTCGTGTCCACCCTGTGGGTGGTGCTGGGCCCAGGCAAGTCTGTGAACCTGCAGCCCTTCTCACGGGGGTCTTGCAGGCGGGGGTGGGGGAGGGGCATCTTTGCCCGCTGGGGGTGGGGTTGGAGGTGCCTGCAGGGGTGCAGGGCACGGGGGGGGGGGGCAGCTTTGCCCAGAGCAGGCCACGTCGACACCCTGTGACCGTGCGGCGAGAGCGACTGGCGTTCCCTCTAGGCTGCACCCAGCGTGCCTGGGACACTCCCCGCGCTGACCTCAGGGGTCAGTCCTGAAGCTCCGGGGACTCCGTTCAGGGTTCAGGGACAGGCCTGAGCCGGCCATGCCCGACATGCGGTGCCCCCTCTGCAGGTCCCAGCAGTGGGGCCTGAGAATAGACAGGTGGTCAGCGGCTGGGACAGGAGGGACCAAGCCTGGACCTACGGCCGGTGTCCCGGGACCCGTCACTTGAGTCCCGAGTCACTTCTGTCACCCATCCCTGCGGCACCTGATCCGGAGGGAAATACCAGGTCCATCCCCTACTACACCGATGACACCCATGCCTTACCTGCTGGGAGGTCAGAGCACGTGTGCGTCCCCCCCCCACGCACACACACAAACACACATGTGCGCATATACGCACACACATGCACACACTTACACACGCATGCACGCAGGTGCACACATGCACTCATACATGCATGTGGGCACACACACATACCCATAAACACATACACGCACACATGTACACACACACTAATACAACACACACGTACGAACACACGCCTACATCATTGATTTTGCGCTGGCTTTGCTCTGAGCGAACGGCACGGCTGTGTGTGTTGTGACCACTCGCTGACCTGCCTGCCCTCAACCTCGCAGGATATTCTCACACTGCCTCTCCCAGGCCCGGCCTAGGGGTGTGTCCAGAGACCCCCCCCCACCCCAGGCCCGCCCGGAGCCCAGGGCAATGCGCCTGAGCTGGGGGCCCGTCCACGCTGCAGCCAGCCGCTGCCCGGCACTGGCCCATGGCCCAGCGGGGATGCCCCGGGCAGGACACCGGTGAGGTCAGCCTGTCCACCCAGCACCGGCCACTGACCCAGTCCCGGCAGCCAGCACGTGCTCCTCGCTGGCCTCAGGCTGGAGTCCCCTGGGGTAGATGTGGCCTTAGGACATGGCCCGAGATATCAGGCGTCTCCCAGGGGCACAGGAGGGATGTCTGTGACCGTCCCCTCCTGCCATCCATGTCCAGTGCTGGCGGAGGGTCCCAGGAGCTCCAGGTCTGTGGCAGGGCCTGGACGCTGCTGGGGGACACGGTCGTGATCGCGCATGTCACCCCAGGCTTCACTGTCTTCCCGTGGGGCCACCACAGCGGGGGTCTGGGTCGGGGCCCCGCAGGCTCTGCAGTCCTGGGGGGGTGTCTGTGGCCGTCCCCTCCTCCTCACGCCGGGCCACGGCAGCTGGGCTGTCTTGGGCAGTTCCGTGGGACTGTCCAGCCTGTGGCGGGTGGAGATTCCTGGAGCGGCCGGCACGGCCGGCAGATGGCGCTGTGAGATGGGGAATCCGCCTGAGCGCCCGGCTTGGAGGCGGGTTGTGGTTGTTTCTTTTTTAAAGAGCCTTGATCAGAGTTTGTCTGGGAGCCAGAGTCCCACCCTGCTGGGCCTGGCACCCGGGGGCGGGGGTCTGTGTCCTGGGCCTTGGTCATCGCCCCACTGCCTTCCCGGGACCCCAGAAAATCAGAGCCCCTTGTCCCCGCCTGGGGCGCACCCAAGGAGGAGATGCTGAAGGTGCTGGGGTCAGGCTGAGGGCTGGTGGGTGCTGGCCCCGGGTTTCAGCCCTGCCCCGTAAGCATCAGGGTGCGGGAGGGTCCGCGGGGAGCCCTCGGGGTCCCTGGAGGGGCTGCTGCTCCCTCCACCAAAGGCTGGTGGGTGTTTCTCCTGCCAGCACGGACGTAGCCAGGCCAGGCTTGCTCTTGGGCCTGAGTTTCCAAAGCTCTAGGAAAGTGGTTTTCCACACGGGTCTGCTGTGACGGCTGTGGTGTAGACGGGGAAAGCCCAGCTTCTGCAATGTTTTATTTTAATTTAATTTAACTTTTTAGACTTTTTAATGGAATCACTGTGAGGTAGACCCTTCCAAAGCTGTTCGTGGTTGGATTTCAGTACCACAGTGCTCCAACACCCGTCCCTCTGCCAGGACACATTTCCCAGCACCAGGGTCCCCGGGTTCCCTCCCATCACCCCCCCACCCCAGCCTGCTTCTATGGCAGGGGCTTTTCTTTTCTCTCTCTCTCTCTCTCTCTCTCTCTCTCTCTCTCTCTCTCTCTCTCTCTCTCTCTCTCTCCTCCCTCTCTCTTTCTTTCTTCTCTCTCTCTCTCCCTTTCTTCGCTCTCTCTCTCTCTCTCTCCCCCTTTCTCTCTCTCTTTTTGGGCATTGTAGTTTTCAATATTGACACTGAAAGGTCCTCGAGAATATCCCTTACCGACGTTCAACCCTCGGATCTTGTCCAGCGTCTGTCCGACTTCAGTAAGGGGAGTGTAGACGCAGCAGTGTGGAAGGGACGGACAGGTTTGCTGCACCCCCTGTTCCCTGAACAGAGACGGTGCTTCCGGGGAGAGCGGCACCGTGCAAGGTGACCGAGAGTGGAGGCAGCGGACGGACGGCTTCTCCTGGCCGCTGCGATTCCTCGAGGGAACGTTTTGCTCTTCAGGGGCTCGCCCGGTCCCAGAGTGGGCTGCCGTAGAGCCCCCTTCCCGGGCCGGGCCTGCCCGGTGACGGTGAGCCCCGACGGCAGCCCGGGGTCTGCACTGCCGTGCGGCCGAGGCCCGGGGTCAATGAAGAAACAGCAGTGAGGTGCTGGGCACATTTTCAAACACACTCACAGCGCCCCCACACCCCCAGAACAGCCGACGAACACAGTGAGTGCTGACCCCGTCAGAAGGCTGGCCGACCTTCCAGTCCCACGGAGTTCCCGGAAACAGAGGAGTCGGGACCCGCCCTTATGCTCCTTTCCCTCGGCTTCATGCCAACGTCCGTGTGTGTGTGTGTCTGGGTGAGCTCACGGCAGAGCCGGCACTGACCAGGCCCAGCGTCTCCACGCTGAGGTGGGCGGAGGAGGCCTTGGTGGGCGTCCTGGAAGCCTCTTCCCCGAGTCAGGGGGGTCCGACTGAGACTGAACTAACCCGGCATCGTCCAGATGCGGCGCTTTCTCTGAGCAGGCTCAGGGCACCGTGAGCCCATGTCCGCAGGGGGAGGGGAAGGCCGGCTCGAGGCACAGGAGTGACTCTCCAGGGCTCACCCCTTCTTCCTCCTCCTCTTCCTCCTACGCCTTTGGCTATTTTATTTGGTCTTGAGCTAACAATTAATTAATTTATTTATTGAAGCACTGTGAGATGGTTAGGAAGCTTTCCTGTTTCCGTTTCAGTCCTCCAAGGACTGAGCACCCGTCCGTCCACCAGGGCACATTCTCCACCGCCAATGCCCCCAGTCTCCTTCCTGCCACCCCCACCCCAGCCCACCCCGCCTCTGTGGCAGGCACCTTCCTTCCTTCTCTCTCCCTTGGGGCATTACGGTTTGCAATACAGGCACTGAGAGGCCGTCGCGCTTGGTCCTCTATCTACTCTCAGCACACGTCTCCCTTCCCGAGCGATCCCTCCAACCATCACAGACTCAGTGACCCCTTCTCCATCCCAGCCGCCTTCTCCCCCAGCCCATGAGGCAGGCTGCCAGCCGTGGAGCAATCCTCCTGGCCCTTGTGCCTACTGTCCTTAGGTGTTAGTCTCCTATAACAATATTTTGTATTTATATATGCAGTCCTTCTGCGTCTGCCCCTCTTTCTGACTCATTTCACTTAACGCTGACGTTTCCTAAAGGAAAAGTCTTCTGAGTTCTCCCGGTTCTGCTGCGCCTGACTTCTGAGGTCCCGGGAAAAGCTTGCAGGCGGCCCTCTCTTCTCCTGCAAGCCCTCCCGCGTCTTGGAGACGCGTCTCGGAAACAAAGAGGGGCGCTCACGCGAGGGTGTGGGCACGCTGGCACGCGAAAGGGTGTTTTGCTTGATCGTCACTGTGTAGAGATGTTCAGAAGATAACACGAGTTAGAAGAAGCTGAGGGTGAACCCAACTTTCTAGTCTCCAACAAGGAAACCAGCCACGCGGAAGGCTGGGTCAGGGTTTGGGCTACTTTGCTTCGGGATTCTCAGGAAACAAGGCCCGGAGCGGAGACAGAGACGGATTATGGAGAGTTGACGGATGAGCCGGCAGGCGACAGACCTACTTTATCTAATAGGTGACAATTAACACACGGATCCGAGATGACGCGGCAGTTATGCGATGGATCATAGAGACGGACAGACAGACACGTGCTGGGATGACCTCGGGACGGAGGTGGAGGACTCGGTGCTCCCGTGGGGATTAACTGCACGCCAGGCGGTCAGTGCCAGCACTGTCACTGTCACGGGGCCTGAGCCTCAATGGTGCAAAGAGAAACCGAGTCACGGGATTCTGCGTTTGACATGAAGTTTGGAGATGTGCCTTAGCCCTGCCAGTGGTTGAGTGTGGGGTCAAGTATGACAGCCTGTGGATTCTGGATGGAACTGCAGGTGCCACTCGGAGTGAAGCGGCCAGGAGACAGAGGGGCTCTCGCAGGCGGGAGATACGCCATGACGGAGGCACAGAGGGCCAGAGGCAGCGTAAAGGGAGAGATGACCCACGGGAGGGGGGCCGTGGGGTGCTCGGAGGGGGTGTCCCGGGGAGGGCGTGGCGTTGGAGCTCGAGAAGCCAACACTAAGAGCGTTGGGAACCACACAGCTTGGGGATGTCTCTGAGCTAGTGGGTTGAGGGCCCAGAAAGTGTCTGCGGCTCTTTGAGGCCAGGACACGCCCTGGGTTCCCGCCCGGCACGCGGGCAGCGAGGACAGACCCTCCTTGGTGCCGGCTGTGCTGTCCGTCTGTCTGTGAGAGCTCAGGCTGAGTCAGGGGGACCACAGACGCCCTGTCCCACCGTCCTCGGCCTGCAGGGAGTGGGGGAGAGTCCGGCTGGTTCCCGAGGGGGGGGAGGGAGGGAAGAAGCCTGGGAGAGGCAGGGGGAGAGATGGGGAGAGACGTGGAGAGACGGGGAGAGATATGGAGAGACATGAAGAGACAGGAGAGACATGGAGAGACAGAGAGAGACAGGGAGAGACACGGAGAGATGGGGAGAGATGGGGAGAGAAAGAGAGAGAGACAGGGAGAGACACGGAGACACGGGGAGAGATGGGGAGAGAAAGAGAGAGAGACAGGGAGAGACATGGAGACACGGGGAGAGACAGACAGGGAGAGACACGGAGAGACGGGGAGAGACGGGGAGAGACAGAGAGAGAGACAGGGAGAGACAGGGAGAGACAGGAGAGACATGGAGAGACAGGGAGAGACATCGAGAGAAACGGAGAGACAGGGAGAGGCGGGGAGAGATGCGGAGAGATGCAGAGAGACACGGAGAGACGCAGAGAGACACGGAGAGACGGGGCCGACCCCCCAGTGCAGGGGCTGAGCTCCTTCCTTCCAGGATGGGGATTCAGAGCCAGCAGACGAGGGTCCTTCCCGGTCCGAGCCTTGTGGACAGCGGGAGTGCCTGTCATCTCTGTCCTTCCCTCCTCTCCTCCCGGGCCCTTCGCACCTCAGCCCGATCCTTCAAGCTGCACGGCTCTTCCTATTGATAACGAAATCAATGGCGAGTCAGATCGATGGGTAATGAGATGTCTTCAAGTTTGGGATCAAATTTCTGCTGAGCTGACGGATTTGTCTCAACGAGAGTGCTGTCCGTGGACACGGACACGGAATATTGAAAGGCTTCAATGTGCCGCGTGATGCCATTCAAGTTCCTGTTTACTTCCTGCTCTTCCCCTTAATTTGATTCATTGTTTAATTTGACTGGTAGTAATTAATAAATGGGGGGATTCTCATACACAAAACATGAATGAGCAACCTTTGATTTTTTTTTACAAATCTATTATGAGTATAATCTTATAATATTAAATCACTTGAGAGAAAATAATTGCATTGGAGTATATTGAATATAGTTCAATTGAAATGATCCTAGCTTAAATATCAGGATACGATCTTAGTTTGAATACCGGTGATCTGCTGTGACAAGTTCCATAAAATCGATGTATTTTTTGTTTACTGATACCTATATTTGTTTCTAGATCAATGCTTTTAAATTAAATCCATGCCACTAGAATCAACTTTGTGTGATCTGTATAGTCAAGCGTTATCTCAAGAAATAACATGGTCATCGGGGCAGGAGTGACAGTACAGCGAGGAGGGCATTTGCCGGCCGGCGGCTGACCTGGATTCAATCCCCACGATCCCTACGGTCCCCAGAGCACTGTCAGGTGTGGTCCCTGATTGATGGGTGTGACCCAGACACACACCCGAAAAGAAATGCTTACGTAAGAACAGTGCGTTGCGAATGCACCTTATATATGCTTTTGCGTATGGTTCCCCATATTTTCCACTAGTGCTGTTGTGCGAATTATTGAGTGTTCACAAAACTTTTCGTTTTTCCAAACTCCAGATTCAAAATAGCGAGTAGGAAATTATTTCTTCCTCCAAGACTCTTCCCTTTCTCAACTGCAGAGAGATAAGTAGAAAAATAACTTTCTGAGCAGACCATGACAGCAAAGGACAGACACTGCAGAGGAGGAAGTCAGAGCTCTGCACGGGAAGTGGAGATTAGTGGGAGGGGGCTTAGGGTTGATTTAGTATTTTGAGATGAGCTGGAAAACATGGAGATCAAAGGTCACCGCGGTAGTTAGTACAACAGTCAGGATACGGAAACAATCCCGATGATCAACAGCAGATGATGAAGAAGTTGTGATGTATACGTCCAATGGAATCCTATGCAGTGGAATACTATGCAGCCGTGAGGAAAGGTGAAATCATGCAGTGGGCTACAATGTGGCTGGAAGTGGAGGGCAACATGTCGAACAGAAAGCACTCAAGGTAGAAAAGCAGATACCGGGGGTCATTTCACTCATCTGGGGCCCAGATGCACAAAACAAGGTAGGGGAGAGCGAGAGAGAGAGAGAGAGAGAGAGAGAGAGAGAGAGAGAGAGAGCGAGCCGTGACCTGGGATTACAAAACCGATCAAGAAGTGGGGAGATGTAGATGGGCCAGGAGTGACGTAAGGGTATGGTGGAGGGTCAGGGGTGCTTTGGACTTTGTGCCTCCACACCACAAACCTTAGCCCCGTTGCGGCTATCTTGCCTAAACGCTTATGAAAAAGCGGAAAGATGAATGGGAGACGTTGAGGAGGTTTTCCCAGGGACAGGAGCTGGCGAGGCACAGAGAAGGCGAGAGGAAGCTCACTGGAAAAGCCAGAAGGCTTAGAAATGATTCTAGCTGTGTTCGGCTGGAAGTAACGTGACTCTCACTGATCACCCCCTCCCAAGTCTAAGAGGAGGAAAGGCGACTTATTTCAAGAGTTTGAGCGATCACCGAGTTAGCAAACACTGGCCTGGACTCGAGTCTCCTGGCTTCTGGCCCCACAAGGTGACGTGCCCTGTAAACAATGCAGGTTTATCGGCAGCAACGTTCCAGTATCTCCAACAACGAAGAAGCGGCAAAGGATTCCATTCGCGAACGCTCCTACCTCCAATTTCGAAGGCGATGCCTGCCTCGAAGTGGAAGAAGTCCCGGCGCGTGAGCCGTCGTGGAGTGTGTATGGAGCGTCAGGCATTCCTTGAGGTACTCTGGACGGACTGAAAATTAAAGCATCACCGTTAGTTTTGCTAAAGGAAAGAGAATTCGCTTTCTTTTATGAAGAATTCCTGGACAGGAAAACACCTTGTCAAAAGTTCTGGAGAATATCAAGTAGGATCTTCGCCGAGATAATAGATGTTGTGCTTTGTGGGTTCAGAAAATCCTGCAAGAGGGAAGACGGCTTTATTTGTTGCGAGCGGGCAGTTTATGGAGTGAAGCGTCTTCAGGCACCTGAAACTCTGGAGTGCGCTGAAGCACAACGATTTTGGAAAATGGTTCCCAGAGGGACCACCTGGGCTCCATGTGCAGTTAGAGCTTCATTTTGACGGATACACGGAAAAGTTTCCTGAACTTTCTGGAAATTTGACCCAATCAGCAACAGCACGAGTCAACGTGGGGTGAAATGAGTTTTCCGGTTGCTCACTGTTCACGCAGAGGTTGAGGGGCCGTTGCCCCCCTCGGACGGCTCCGTTCCTTGAGTGACCACTGGCCGTCCGGCACCCAGGGCCGATGAGGCGGGAGGAAGTGGGTGGAGCCGTCGGACGGTCTCAGTGCTCGAGAGCGGGGCCGTCTCTTGACATGCTTGGTTGAAAGCCGTGGGTCTGTTTCAAATCAGCTCGGAACATCAATTAAAGAAAAAAAAAATCTCTGGCCTTTTTTCAATGTCCTTTCCAAGTCAAAGCAGATTCATAGTTTCCTTTAATGTCTGCTCTTCTGTTTATGAGGAATGACTCAGGGGAAGTTTTCCTTTAATTCAAAACAAACAGATTGCTTACACAGCGGACGGCCGGGTCCTCGCTGTTTCCTGGGGATGTTTACCGCCTGTCAGGTGTTGTATTACCTGAACTCTGGGTGACTCAGGAGCAGGGACAGATACCAGGTCACGAACTCGGGCTACTAGCTGTCAGACCCTGCCCTGGACTCACGGGGCGTTTCCCGAGGAGAGCAATCTGTGCGAAGCACCCTGACCCATGCAGGGGTGAGCTGCCCTCCCAGGGGCCGGGGGTCTGGGTGAGGGAAGGGCCCTGCCTGGATAGGGGCTCTTGGTGGCCACACCCCTGGACTTGAGGTCACAGACACCAGACTGAGCATCACGGCTTTCTTCCTGTTCCTCGTCCCCTCGTTTGGCTTCTGACTTCGGAGGCCACGTGAGCCCATCCTCACTCCTGGCTGTGGGGGAGGACCCGAGACCCCCGAGGGCCCCCCTACCCAGGCCTGCTCTCTACACAGTGCTTCTCTTGCTCCAGGATGTGGGGTTCATCCTCACGGCCCAGTCGCGTCCGAAGCTGCTCAGAGCCTGGGCTGGGCTCTGGGGTTTTCCCTTGAGATCAGTTTTCTTAGAGCCCTTCCCTTGCAGACTTGGACCAAGACGCAAAGGAAAATGATCTGACATGAAATTGGACTGGGAGGGGGGAGGGTTCCAAGCAGCGCTCAGGGGGTCCTGGACCCCTTCCTGAGCTCTCGGCTCGGATGGAGACCCCCAGGGCTGCCCCCTGTGAGGCCATGGGGGGCCCATGTGATGCTGGCCGTCAGCGTGGGTCACCCGCAGGGTGTAAGCTCGACACTGTCCCTGGCCCGAGCCAGGCCACTTGAAAAGGGTTAACGGAAAAAGTGGCCAAGTTCAAAGAACTCTGGGTGAACATCCAGAAAAATCATGTCTTCATACATAGTGAAGTGACATGAGAATTAGTTACCTGCTAAGGGTGGGCGGTCCCGAGTACTGGTCACCCCCCAGGTGTGGCTTTGCTGCTAACTGACCATCCGTCCCCCCCTCCCCCAGGCCTGTGGGTGCCATCAGCTCCGCTCTCCTGTGGATGAGAAACTGGGGGGGGGGTGTTCCTGGCTCTTGAGGGGGAGACTGTCCACTCACTCATGGACAGAGCACAGGGACGTCCCCGCCCGTGTCCACTCATTCATGGACAGAGCACAGGATGTCCCGCCGTGTGTCCTGTGCGAGTGGCCGCCTCTCCTGTGGGTCCCGGCTCAGGAGTGGTGTCCGTCCTGGCCTGGGCATTTCTCGGTGGGTGGGTGGGAGGGTAGGTGGGGGAGGTACATTGAGCCCCCCTTAGCCTCGGCCCTGCCTACACCTGAGGCCAAACCCCGGGGCTGAGCCCCCGGCCCGGCCCCCTCCCCGGCTCTCCCCACCCTGCCCTCCCTGGGTCCCTCGCTCCTGCCGTCCAGGGAAGACTCACGTCCCGTCCTTCCAGTCGGAAAGGGACTGGAGTGAGCGACTGGGACCCTTCAGGAGCCATGACTCGGGCACCCTCCCGTGGGCCCGTCTCGGCCCGTCCTCCTCCCCTCTGCCCCTGGGGCGGTGCCTGAAGAGCCGCCACGTGGGAGTGACCAGTGTCCTGCTCTGGCTTGTGCGGGGCCAGGGGTGTCCGAGCTATGTCTGTCACGTGTCACCTGGAGGCAGGCCCTGCGGCTGTCCTGGGCCGGGGAACGTGTCCCCTGCCAGGCGCTTGCCCAGCCGTCCCACCCCACGCTGCCCCCGTGCCGCTGCCACCCTCCAGGAGAGCCGCTTCTGGCCACCCGCGGGGTCCCCGCTGTCCTTCTTCCCCGGCCACCCAGGCCCCCCACCCCAGCTCATGCCCACCAGGCAGCGAGGGTCCCACCGTCCTCTGCTCTCTGCGGCCTTGGGCCGGGTCCTTGCTGCTCTCCCAGCTGGACGCCGCATCCCATTGGCACCCGCTGGCGTCCGGGGGAGTCTGGGTGGGGGGCTCTTGGGAGCCCAGACCCGGGCAAGGGGCCTCTCTCAGGCCGAGCACAAGACATGATGGAACTGCCTCCGGGCCAGGAGGGGCGTCTGGTGATGCTTGGGGGGTTCCCCAAGGAGGGGGCACTAATCTAGTGCATGCACACACCCCAGGGGGCGGGGAGGGCGCCCAGAGAGCCACATGGACCCCCCGGGCCTGGCCTGCAGTGGCCGCGGCTGGAGCCTGGGCTGCGTGGGGGAGGCTGTGGGGGTCTCGTGGGAAGCGGGTTCAGAGGAGAGCCGGCCGGGGTCCAGGGTGCGGGCTGTCCTCGCTCGCACGGTTTTCGTCGAAGGACTGGAGTTGATTCAATTAATTATGCCCCCGACCGAGTTCCATTTTCATCAGCGCCCACATGGCAAAGCCCTAAATGATACGTGCAAAGAAGCAAATAAGCAGCCGTCCCGGGGGGCGCTGTGGGGGGGGGGGCATGCTTCTTCCCCTCTCCCGCCCTCCCGCTCTCTCTCCCTCTCCCTCCCTCTCTCTTCCTCCTGCTCTCCCTCCTCCCTCTCTCTCCTTCTCTCTCTCTCTCTCTCTCCTTCTCTCTCTCTCTCTCTCTCTCTCTCTCTCTCTCTCGCTCCCCCCCCTCTCTCAGTCACCCATGTGCTCCTGCTGGCCTCAGACTGTGGCCGGGAAGAGGGTCTGTCTTCCCATCCGTTCGTTTCCCTGTGTCCGTCTGTCTGGAGCAAGGCCTTTCCATCCCGACGCCATGGCGCAGGGCCATGCTGTCGTGTCAGGCGTGGAGAGTGGGTCTCCCGGGTTCCAAATGCATTCCTGGCTCCAGGAGGTTGGAGCACCGTGTCCCAATGTGATGTGTCCCTTGGATGGGAAAGGGGGCTGGACCCACCGGCCTTCGTCGCCTACTGGGACGTGAGCTGTGAGGCTGATGGGGGCTCACCGCCGAGGCCCATGGCTGGCAGCTGGGTGGGCGCCCTCCCCCTCCCTGCCCCGTGGGGTCCTGGGCTCTCAAACGAACACTGCCTGTGGCGTCCGGCAGTCTGGTCCCTGACCGTGGCCTAGGCTGTTCTCAGCGCAGATGGGCGGGTGGGTGCTGGGGCAGGCAGACACCTTCTGGAAGCTTCTGGCTCTGGGGCTCAGACCCGGATCACTTCTCCCTCCCCTGGGCCTCCCCTGACTGCGGCCTGGCCGGGAGCCCACTGGGCCCCTCCACGGGGCTGTCCACTGCAGCTGGTGTCCTGTTTGCAGGGTCCCAACAGCAGCCGGAAAGTGGTAGAGACATGCCTGACGGGGCCCGAGTCAGGGGTCTTGGGGGGGTACCGGGGCCTCAGGGCTCTTCTGGGGGCTGCCCCCAGGCTGTGTCCAGGAAGCTGGGGGCCCGTCCGTGGTTGTCAGCCAGCCAGGCAGGGTTGGAGGAAGAGGGGACCCCTGGTGGCCGTGGCTGCCCAAGTGATCTCTGGTCACCCCCGCACAGTGCTCGGGGCCACAGGTCTCCCGGCCGTCATCACAGCCTGGTCTGGGCTCCAAAGAGCAGGGGGGCTTCGGAGAGGCCACGCAAGTGGTGAACGGGACATGCGGCCGAGAAGGAAGCGCAGACGCAGGCAGACGGAGGAGCAGCAAGTGCCCAGTGGCCACAGGCAGAGCGGTCACTTCCTGCACCGACAGGAGCACTGGGAAGGAGTAACTTTGCATGCCCAATGAGCCCCTGCGAGAAGCAGGCGTGGAGGCCTGAGGGGGCGGGGCCGCCCTCTGACAGGGGCCGCTCAGCAAAGCGCTGGGTGGGCCGGCGGGGTTGCTGTGTCAGGTTGCTGTGTCAGGTCGTGAGCTGGTTCCCTTGGCCTTTCGTTTTCACTGAAAACTGGCCAGCAGCTTTGTTGAAATAATCGACACACAAAATGCTTGAATTGAGGGCACCGCTTTGGGTAAGTTTGCGTGGGGCGTCATGAGAGCCTAAAACTATCAGCACAGGGGCGGGAGGGGCGGTGGAGAGGCCCACAGTTTGATTCCAAGCACCACCACACTCCCCGAGCACTGAGCAAGGAGTTACTCTTAACACCTCCAGGTGCTAAAACCAACGGAACAGAAAGAGAACAAAAGAATGGGCTGGAGAGATAGTACAGCATGGAGGGCGCTTGCCTCACACAGGAGCGATCAGGCCTGTGATCCCCTGAGCAGAATCAGGAGTGAGCCCTGAGCACTGAGCCGGGAGTGACCCTGAGCACAGAGACGGGAGTGAGCCCTGAGCACAGAGCCGGGAGTGATCCTGAGCACTGAGCCAGGAGTGAGCCCTGAGCACAGAGCCGGGAGTGAGCCCTGAGCACAGAGCCGGGAGTGAGCCCTGAGCACAGAGCCAGGAGTGAGCCCTGAGCACAGAGCCAGGAGTGAGCCCTGAGCACAGAGCCGGGAGTGATCCTGAGCACAGAGCCAGGAGTGACCCTGAGCACAGAGCCGGGAGTGAGCCCTGAGCACAGAGCTGGGAGTCAGCCCTGAGCATTGAGCCAGGAGTGAGCCCTTCGCACAGAGCCGGGAGTGAGCCCTGAGCACAGAGCTGGGAGTCAGCCCTGAGCATTGAGCCAGGAGTGAGCCCTGAGCACAGAGTCAGGAGTGAGCCCTGAGCACAGAGCCAGGAGTGAGCCCTGAGCACAGAGTCAGGAGTGAGCCCTGAGCACAGAGCCAGGAGTCAGCCCCGAGCACAGAGTCGGGAGTGACCCTGAGCACAGCCAGCTGCGTCCCAATTCCCCAAGAAACTTCCTGTCCCTCCCGCTCATGCCCTCCTGCTCTTCAATTCTCTTGTCGTTGCTTGAGCTGTTCCTTGGGGTAAGAACCATCCGCACGAGACCTTGTCTCTGAGCTGACCCTTCAGTGTGAAGACAAAGCCGTTTGCCCCTTGCTGTCCCTGTGGGCTGTGCCCGGGCGTGAGCAGCTTGTCCCCCAGCGTGTCCGTCCCTCTGGCGTCTCAGCCGGCCTTGTCACCTCTGTGCTGGCGCTGAGTGCGGGGACCCCCCCCGCCGTCCCTCTGCGTTGGACTCACTTGCACCCGCGTGCCTGTGCCTAGAGGCTTCCGGAGAACAGAAACCCCGTTTTTCTCGTCCACTTGTCGTGGTTCAGGGCCCTGAAGATGCCCAGCCCCTAGTTTGGGCACTCAGGCATGGAGGATTCCATAAAGGGGTGAGGGAATGAAGGCAGGTTTGGTCCATAAAATCTCCCCCTCAAAAAAGCAAAGCCCCAGGAGCCGGACGTTCCCGCCCAGACGACCATTTCTCTGAATCTGGCCTTCCGGACGCAGATGCCTTTCCCTAAGGGCGTCCACATCCGCGATGACTCGGTCAGCGTCACGTTTCACTCAGCCCTCGGTCCTGGGAAGGGTCTCACCTCGCCCCCCGCCGACAGCCAGCCGGGTCCAGGCACGAGTCCTCGCTTCGGGTCCCCTGGGTAGGTGAGACTGGCACGAGGCGTCTGCCCCAGCCTGGCGCTTGGGTGTCTGCGGGGGAGACGCGGCACGCAGGCAGGTGCCTCCCTGTGGGGACCTGCTGGACAGGCAGGGGCAGTTCCTCGAGGCCGCCTTGGCGCTGTGAGCGTCACCAGACTCGGCTGGCTTGTGTCTCTAGTCCTAGGGCAGTGACCGCAGCCTGGGAGATGGTGGCACACGGAGACTCGGGTGGGAGTGTGGGAAGGACACGGAGCACAGCCCCAGGCGCACCGTCGGCTCCTTCCGGCGCTCACCGAGTGGGGAGGACACGCACCCACGAGGCATTTTGTCCTGAGTTAGAGGGGTGAGGAGTGGAGCCACACGGGACAGTGGGCGTCTCTGGGCGGCGGTGGGCAAAGTCTCCCAACGCTGCCCAGAACCGAGTACCAGCACTTTCCTCTCTGCACCCCAGCCCGGCCCGCTGACCAGGGGCCAGCACCTTTTACGTCCTGTCACTCGCGGGGCAGTTGTGGCTTGGGTATATTGGGCCAAGTGGGGCGGGGGGCAGACAAGAGGGACTCCCCGCAACTCTCAGCGGAAGTTTCGCATTTTCAGTGTGAATTCCGTTTGACGCAGCCAACGCCCACCGGAAGCAGCCTGTCCCATTGACGGGCCACCGAGAAGTCCTATGGGTGTCCTCAGGGCGTGGAGACGGGATGGACAAAGGGGGTCCCTGCCCAAGAACTGAGGAATCTATTCCTGAAGACTGCTTAAGAAACTGTCTCTCGGAAAATCTGGATTTAATTTCTGTGAAGCTTTTCCCTTCCCCAGATACAGCGGTCTATCATTTTTCTCTCTCCTCTAGAGCTGAGTCTCATTAAACTTGTTGAAAATATTACAGAAGCATCTTGTATACCGCGTGGTACGCAATAGGTAGCATGCAGCTCCGCTGTGTCATGATTCACGTAGGTCTCTCTACATGCAAGATGCATACACGGAACACTTGTGTCCGATTTTAGAACGCACCAAGGCCCCGTTGCAAAAGCGTTTTGTTAAGAGGACAGAAAACCTGTGGCCTCGTGACTCGTGGACGGCCTCGTGCTTGGGTGCAGAGCGAGACAGCAGATGTGCTGGGTGAAATTGTCAGGAGCCCCCAGAGCCAATCTGGGTGGGGGTCGGGTCACAACCATCCACCCCCCTCGAGGATGGTCCGGGCCAGGCTGTCACTCGGAGGGGCACATCCCTTCCACAGAGCGGCCGGTCGGGGCTGGCGTCTCTGTCTGTCTTGATAAGGAGGCCCGGGCCAGGCTTTCGGGCTTGCTTGCGTTGGCTTTTGCCTGGGCGTCCCAGCTTGGCTGTAGCCTGTGGCCCTCGGGAGTGGGTCCTCTTGTTACCTCCTCGGGCAGACCAGGACAAAGCCTGGTGCCGGCACCACCTCCGTGGGCCGCAGCGTGAGCCTCCTGGCGCGGGCTGCAGTAGGAAGACAGGTCACTCGCCCATAATTAATATTTATGGAGGTTTCCGCTGCGTGGGGGGGCCGCCTCACCCACCCAGCCACCCACCCCAAGTGATGTCGTTTCCGGCTAAATATAGATTTCCCTGCCTGGCCTTCCCGCCCGGGCTGTATTTTTTCATTCCTTTAGAAATCTAGTTATATATTTTTAAAGAAGGGTTGACTGTATATTCTTTAACTTGTTTCTTTTTTACTTCTCCCTGCGGCCAAAAGAAGCAGCAGCAACAAAAAATAAAAGTTTTTATGATCCTGCTGAATCAAGAGCCGAAACCATGAGTTAAACGAAGAGGCGTGGTGGTTCTAATGAAGAAAAATAAAACAATTTAAGCGTTGCCAGGTGGAAAATGAAACAATCTCTTTATATAGAATGTGTACGAGGAGAAGGGGCAGGGGGTGCCTGGGAAGACCGTCCCCAGTGTCAGGAGACGTTTGCCATGGTCTTTGATCTGCTGTCCAATTTCAGTGTCGGTCTGAAAGGAAAAATGAAGAGGAAAACTATTACTTGTCTTAATGAAAAAAGTCCCAGTGAACCAAGACGGAGCCTGGGAAAACAGTCCGGGAGGAAGGGTGTTGATTCCAAAGACAAACAAACCCTAGAAACAAAAACCAAAACAAAACAAGAATTCCCCCTCTGCCTCACACAGAACCCCAACCCTCGTCGACCGCGACTGCCGAGCGCCCCGGGGAGCCAGCACGGGGGTCCTCTAGGTGCTCCTCTTCGTCCATGAGTAGGACTCAGCCATCGGTCCTGGCTGAAAACTTTGTGCTCTGTACGATACGGACTTGAGGGGCACGTGAACAGGCCTCCGGAACATGACTCACGAAGTTTCCAACACCGTCGTTTTGCTGCTGGAATCGATTCCCGCTCTTGGGACTGTTTTGCCAATATTTTGGGGTCTGCAGAGATAGACAAATCAGAAAGGGATCTTAGGTCGTCATGTTAAAGAAATCTTGACAAAGAAAAGCATCCTGAACATTTTTTTTTCTCCCTGGGAACCAGCCAAGAAAACACGTCACACACAAAAGAAACTAAACGTTAAGAGTTGAGTTTAGGCGAGAAAACGTCAGACTGGAAACTCAGACTCCAGTTGTGGGAAGGAAGAGTTTAGCCGGCTTCTGGGGGCAAAGGTGTCTTGGCGCCGGGGCTAGGGAGGCATTCCTCGCTCAGTGTTTCCCCGTGACTGTCTGCAGGACACGGAGGCAACCCGTGGTCTGTGCTTTTGAGTCAGGCCTAGAGCTGCTCAGGGCTTGCTTTCGGCCCTGAGCTCACGGTGGCTCCTGGCACTGCGTTGTCTGGGATCAGACTAGGGACGGCGGCTTGCACGACCAGCGCCTTAACCCGGGGTTGATCCCCCTGGCCCCACGGAAACCGTGATCTGAACCACTCCTTCCTCCTCCCTAATCCTTCACGTACGACAAACTTCTATTTCTCTTGGCGTCCACCAGTCGCTCTTTATAACCCAGAGAGAGAATCGGAGGCCAGAAGACGGGTTCCTCCTTTTGTCCCATCTCGGTAGCTGGATGTTGGGTCTGGGCCTTGGGTTTCCCCTCCACACAAACCTGTTCTCACATCGTGGTCCTTAGAGCTGGCCAGGGCTCACGGGTGAGAGAGGAGACGCCATCTCTCTCTCTCTCTCTCTCTCTCTCTCTCGGAAGGACCAAGTGCCCTCCCCACCCATGCCCGCCCTCCTGACCCCAGCACTAGGGCTGCGTCTCGGGTCTAGTGGCTGGTCAGGAGACGTGCTCTGGGCCCTGAGGGCTGCACAGTTTGGAGCCACTGTGGCAACTGTAACCCTTGGCTGACAGGGGAGGTAGGTCCTCCCTTCAGACTCCTCCAGGAGACCCAGTCGACTCTTCCACCGTTCACTGGCCCAGCAGGACGTGGGGGGAGACCTTCTTCCCCCACCCCCCACAGCCCTCGGCTCCCACACCGGCTGGAGTCAGAGAGAGAGAGAGAGAGAGAGAGAGAGAGAGAGACGTCCCCCCGAGGCCAGGGCTGGTGCCAATGTTCCTTGGCACTTCCTCTCCCAGCTGAAGGAAGTAGAGTCTCAGACTCAGCTGATGCCCGTGTCGGAGGTGGCACAAGCAGGAAGGGCAGGGGGCCGAGGGTCTCCAACCTCACCGGTGCAGTATCCAGTGCAGTATCCAGGACCATGCCGAGCTGAACCCGGGATCGAAGCCCAGGGAAGGGTGTGTTTCTCTCCCCATCAGTTTGGCCCCGGACGCGTGTCCTGGCAGAAGGAACGCTGGTCCCTGAACGCCGGTTCCTCAGGGGCCTGGCAGACACCTGCTCGCTGTAGGTGCTGATGTTGCCAGTGTTGTTCATCACGAAAGATACTTCACTTTTGGATGTCAGGCTTATCTAATGATAATCCCCCCACCCCGAGTCGTTTATACGAGACAGACACAGTGTGTCTTCCCCCAGTTGCGGGCCACGGCCCCACCGTCTGCTCCCCCCAGAGGACCGTGTCCACTGGCCACAAATCGGGACTTTTCTGGCTCTAGAGGAATGCTCTGGGTGTGGGCTAGCCTCGCTCCGGCCTCCATGGGCTGGGCACTGGGCACGAGCCTTCCGGACCCACGAGCTCCCTTCACTGTCCAGGAGACGTGAGTGTGTTTCTTCTCCTGTTCCACAAACCCATGGAAACACGCTCCGTGCCAATGACTCACCAACTCTTCTGACTCTGCTTTTCTGTTCTTTTCTAATAAGGCAGGGGATTGAAAGATAGACCCCCCCCCAACTGTGGCTCCTGGTTCCGCAACACCCATTTCTATCACGATCACAATCATCCTGTTGTTCATTGATTGCCTCAAGCAGGCACCAGTAACGTCTCCTTCTTCCTAGCCCTGAGATTTTAAAAGAGCCATTTCAATGCGCTTTCAGGGTTAGGAGAATGAGACCCATCGTTGTTACTGGTATTTGGCATATTGGGTATGCCACGGGGAGTTTGCCAGACTCTGCCGTGTGGGCAGGATACTTTCAGTAGCTTACCGAGTTCTCCAAAGTAAGAACAAGATAATAAGCTCTGCTTCTGGGAGCTGGGTTTTATAGTTTCTGGGTCTTGGCCATTGATAGGACCACCTGGCAACGGCAGCAGCTGGTGGGTGTGACCCCCGCCTACTGGAAGATGGGGGATCTGGGTGGAGAAGGCCCAGTCCCGATCCGAGCAGGCTTGGCGATCTCAGCCCCGGGACCCGCATGCCTGGGTTCCTCTGCCAGTTCTTTCATGCATGAGGCTTGTCCGGACGTGTGGAGAGTGGTCTCAGCATGGCTGTGGCTGGTTCTGGAGGTCTTCGGCTGCCGGGGCTCTGCTCGGGGCGGGGAGGAAAACTCAACCCGCCCCCCTCCAAGGGGCCCTGGTGAGGACAGTCAGGCTCTGGGGCAGGAGACTCGGTTCATTTCTATATTTAAAAAAAAGTAGGTTTCTGTCCCTTCGGTTCAGCTCTGTGTTTCAGTCAATGAGAAGCACCCACTGAGCTTGCTGTGTGCAGGGGAGCACCACCTCGCTATGTGCTGGGAGCACCTCTCTGAGCTCACTATGCAGGGAGCACCCCTCTAGGATAGCTATGTACAGGGAGCACCCCTCTGAGCTCACTCTGTACAGGGGGGAACCCTTCTAGGATAGCTATGTACAGGAAAGCACCCTTAGGCTTGCTAAGCTCAGGGGAGCACCCCCTCTGAGCCTGCTATATGCGGGGGAGCACCTCTCTGAGCTTGCTCCGTGCAGGGGTGCTGCCGTCTCCCTCCTGCCCCGTCCGTGGGGGTTGTTGCCTGTTTCTGGAATCTCCTTCTTTGGCTTCACTCCCCCAAACGCACGTTTTGCTCCTAGGTTCCCTCGAAACAAGCATGATGTCCTTGTCCCTGGACGTCAATAAGTCGGGTGGATTCTGCCTGTTTATCTCGCAGGCAATAAATATCCTTTCACGAAATGCACGTCATGAATTAGCTCAAATTGCATTTGGGCTGCATTGGAGCAGCCGAGAGAGGGTGTGGGCGTCTGGGGCAACACGGCCTTGCATCTAACTTCAGGGGAGGGCCAAACTTGGGATTCTCTCATGGAAAGTAAAGGTGAACGTCTTCTCATTTTGGTTTTACAAACATCAAACCATTTGTTTTAATTTATTTGTCACTTTTATTAAAGGGTCTCACAGTGATGTATGTTCCTGGAAGTTTAGGGATGGATCAACACAAGGGTCTGGGTTTGAACGTGTACATAATACATCTTTCAGATGGCTCACCGTTGATTATGAACGATGAAAACAGAAATGAAATATTGGGCGATGTCGGTACCAGCGTGGCGGGTTCCCCTGACCTCATTTCCTGTTGATTTTTTTTCTTCATTAGTGTGACACCTTCTGCGTCCCTGCAGACACCACGTGAGGGGCTGTGATCTGCCCGGTCGGAACACAAGACTTGTCTGAGTTAGGGTCTGTCTCATGCAGAATCACGCCCCATTTTCTCCCGCCAGGCCTTCATGTCTGCGGCTCCCGGGAGGGTCGGGGTGGTCTCCTGAATGTCTACAGCCTCCGCTGCGGGAGACTCTGGTCTCCTGGCTGACCCTGCCCTGGCCGCGGGGACCCTCCCATCGAACCACCGGCCAGCAGCGCTTCTTGACAGGGGACCCCGTGGGTTCTGCGCCCGAGGCCTGTTCCACCGGCCCCTCCCTCTCACCTGGGCTTCCCCTCTTCGTGGTGCTGGTGGGTGAGACTGGGCACGAATCTGCTGTCCCCTAGGACGCGGTCACCCGAGGCGCCAACGTCTGAGTCTCTTTCCCCGGAGTCCAGAGTGGACGACGTGGCGGGAGTTTGACCCTGACGAGTGCACGAGAATGTGTCAAGCGTGTGGAGACCAGGATGGTTCCGGGGGCAGCATCTGAGTCCCCGCCCCTCCTGGGTGGCCCCCGACGCCCACAGCTCCCGGGAGGGTGCGGGGCTGGTCACTCCGGATGTCCTACGATGGCGGGTTGCTGACCCTGCTCCTCTGGGAAGAGTCTGCGAGGCTGCTGTTACCTCAGTGATGGGCTTTGCCATGGGCACTGCGGCACGATAGCAGGTCGGCAGGATAGCAGGACAGATGACGCCTCACGGGCTCAGAGGGAGCAGAGGGGCGGGCCAGTCCCCCACCCAGCCGGTCCCTGCGGGCACGGGCTCTTGCCCGCCTCCTTCTCTAGCCCCGCTGAGCTGACGGCGCGCAGAGGCCAGACGGGCCCTTTCCCTGCAATCTGGGAGGACTTAAGTCAGGGACCCTCCATCCGTTTACGAGCTTGGGCTCATCTGTGAGACTCCGAGTAGGTTTTAATGGAGATGCGCTCCCCCTAGCTCACGCCAGGCCCCAGACGTGCACCTTGTCTTGCGTTTGCTTGTTGATGGTCTTTCCAGAAACTGGCCATTTCATAAACACCTTCAAGCTTCGAGTGTTTCTCATATTCTGTAAGAATTTTTTCAGCAGCCATGGGATTTTATTTTTTATTTATTATTGTTATTATCATTATTATTTTTGTTTTTGGGTCACACGCGATGATGCACAGGGGTTACTCCTGGCTCATGCACTGAAGAATTACTCCTGGCAGTGCTCAGAGGACCCTATGGAATGCTGGGAATCGAACCCGGATCGGCCACGTGCAAGGCAAACGCCCTCCCCGCTGTACTGTCACCCCAGCCTTGCCATGGGATTTTTAAAATACCCTCTTCTTCGGTGCTAAGGTCGGGGATATACATTTCTATCTCTCACTGACACAGTTGTGGATTTTGCTCATGACTGCACTTATTCCTGTCAGTTTAATCTGGTGAACTCTTCTGCTTTTTAATCTAACGATACAGATTAAGAGTTCGGCTCTTAATCACAATAAATGCATTGTATGTTTTATGAAATACAACGTGATATGCATGTCACGGCAATAAAGATAGACTTCTTACTATCGGAAATAACTTGCTTACCCTTCTCTTTCTCTGTTTGGGCCACATCCAGCTATGCTCGGGGCTCACTCCTGGGCTTCCTGGGGCCTTGGGGACCCTAGCCCATGCCCAGGACTGAACCCCCGTGAGTCGCGTGCGAGGGAAGTGCCTCACCCCTGCACTGGACTCTTTGACGCTAAGTTTTGTATTCTCATATGACAGGAGTTCATATAAATGCAAGAATGACCAGTAAAAGGCGAAACACAGCTCAAAATGAAAATATACCCATTGAAGCTCTATGTGCTGGGATAGTAGGACAAAGCCACAGTGGCCACTGAGTGCATGTCCATCTGAGAGGCCTGTCCGGCACCCTCCACCGGCTGGCGCCACCTGGGAGCGTCCGTGCTGGGTGCCATCCCTCCCTTCCTCGCAGCCTCTCCCCAGCCCAGAGGTCACGCTGCAGCCCCCTGGCGTGCTTGGACCCCAGGAAGGGCCGGGGAGCCCCGGGAGATGGCAGGAGCCTGCCTGATTTTCCGAGAGTCTGTTGTCCTTCAGAGGGCCGTTTGCCTCTGACCCGGGGGCCGGGGGCCTGGAGAGGGAACTGAGAAGGTGCCGGAGGGTCCCCTCTCCCTTGGCCAGGGGAGACCCCAAACCCTCCAGCCCCTCCCCATCCCTCTCTCTCCCTCCCTCCCTCTCTCCTTCTCTCCCTCTCTCTCTCCCTCTCTCTTCTTTCTCTCCCTCCCTCTTCCCTCTCTCCCTCCCTCTTCTTTTCCTCTCTCTCTCTCCCTCCCTCTCTCCCTCCCCCTCCTTCCTCTCTCTCTCTCTCTCTCTCTCTCTCTCTCTCTCTCTCTCTCTCTCTCTCTCCCCCCTGACAGCCCATCCTCTCTGGCCTTTCTCCTGCTGCTCCGGATTCTGCTGTGGGCTCTAACCCTGCACCCTGCATCTGACACGGAGACCCCCGGGGGGAAATGGGTTCAGACAGGGGCTCTTCCTTCCCTGCTGGCCTCCCATCGGGGGTCCCCACTGCTGCTGGTCTCCTCTGTCTTGTGTGGCTGTTCTGAGGAGGCCCTCCTGGACATTGCTGGCTTCTGCCTGCTTCTGGGACCCGGGACACGGCAGGGGCAGGGGCAGACCTTGGTGGAGTTCCCCCCCCCCCGGCCCCCGGGCACTCGCCCCTAGTCCTGCTGCGCCCACCTGTGTCCCCTTGACCTGTGTCCTGGGAACTCACCCCCAATACCTGCGGACCCCGTGGGACTGAGGCTGGGGCCACACTCGGCTCCTGCTGGAGCAGAGAAGACCGTGGGACGGGCTTCCACCCCTGCCGCTGGGCTTGGTGTCTCTCGGACAAAGAGCTCAGGGAGCCTCAGGACGGGCACCGGCAGAGGGACCCGGGGAGGGTCCGCACACGGCTCAGAGAAGGGGCGGGCGTGCTCCAAGGAGTGTCGTCTCGGGTCTGGGTGATGGTGTGTGAGGAGGCAGACACGAGCCTTGGGCCGGGGTGGGGGAGCCCCGCTGGGGGTGCCAAAGTCGCACACGTGTGTGAGGACGCATGCTTCCTCATACATGCACGCCTGTCTCTGCGTGTGCAGCTGGGTGTCTGCAGGCCCATGTGTATGTGGGGGTTCACTGTCACTTTCGCTGTCCTCCCGTTCATCGGTTTGCTCGAGCGGACCCAGTAACCTTGTGAGACTTGTTACCGTGTTAATGAAGAGAAAAGTGGAACCAGGACACGCTCTATTCTCTGACCGACTGACACTGCGTCTCGAAGGCCCCCGATTATGGGGGACTGGGCTGCCGGCAGGGCTGTCCGGGTGGGCCCAAGATCCCTTTGTCTCTCTTTAGGCCCAGGGGATAGTCCTTTGGGTTTCTTACAGTGATTTTCCATGCTTCATCTCCTACAACACAAGGACTCACTGTTTTGTTTTGTTTTGTTTTGCTTTTTGGGTCACACTTGGCGATGCTCAGGGTTCCTCCTGGCTCTGCACTCAGGAATGACTCCTCCTGGCGGTGCTCGGGGACCCTATGGGATGCGGGGACTGAACCCGGGCCAGCGGCTTGAGAGGCAAATGCCCTCCCCGCTGTGCTATCACGCTGTCCCCACTGACCCAGCATTACAGAAGGGCACTTTCAGGAGACCGCTTCTTAACGAACAAAAGGCGACTCTACCCCCTTGCTGGGATGAGTGGGGTGAACGTGGCCACGCTCTTAGTTATGGTGAACTTGCATTATTAGCGGGTATAAATGAAGGTCCAGAAAATTTATTGTTGGGCGGATTTTAACCCCCGAGATACTTCGCTTGATATGCATCAGCTCCCTTGATGGTCTCGTCAATACACATCAGCCCATTCTAGTTCCAGGGCTAATTTTATGAAAATCAATTTTTCTTAAAAAGCCACAGAATTATTCTTTTTGTGTTACTTATTATCGCCCAAACACAATTGTTATTCATGAGCCTAATTTCGATGCTGGCATCATTTTTCATAAGTGAGAGTGTGTTTCAATCATTACATTGGGCTGTGTTGATATCCCAGTAATCCATCCCCTCGGTCACGGTCACGTGACGGAAGAGAAATGGCAGGAGGAACCGCAGTCCACGAGGTCTAGACTAACACTCCGTCCCGTGCACTGCACCTGCAGAAATGAGCCGTTTTTCTTGGGCATGATGTCCAGTTTGGAACTCAGAGAAAACTTACACTGGAGATATCACTGGATGTTCCGATTCTGGTGCCGGGGTTTGAAGGAGGGGCCCCCGCGGGTAGGGCGGGTAGGGCGGGACCCCCACCCTCGAGCACTTGCTCCCTTTGGGTGCCCTCAGGGGTTCCCGGCAGACTCATTCATTCATTCGTTCACACGCGTCTCCTCATCTTGCTACTTCCTGTGGCCTCCCTGGGACTTGGCATCTCAAGGCGAAGTCAGCCAGTTGTGATGCACAATTGTGTGTCCGACCCGCCCTGCAGATACAGGAGCCTGTGACTCCCCCCGCCCCCCACTCACACCCCCTTTTACCCTCTGCACACTGTTGAAAAACCTTGGGTGAGTCTGTATTCAGATCAGGACTTGCACCCGTGGGTGCCTGTTTATTTATTTGTTTTCATTTTTAGGTGCTAAGAATGAGAAAATCTCCTGTTCTAAGTGGCAGCACGGACTTGTTTGTTTGTCTGTTTGGGGGCCGCAGCTGGACATGTCCAAGGCTGACCCTGGAGGGCGGGGTCAATGCTGGCTCTGCACATGAAGCATGGAGCACTCGCCCCTGCCGTCTCTTCTGGACCGGGAACGTCATTCCAGTGGGAACGTCACTGCATGATTGAGTGAGGTGTTTATTTGGGGGAGGGGGCCGTACCTGGGAGCTTCTGCCTGGATCTGTGCTTGGGGATCGGTCCTGGGGGGTCACATCAGGGCCGGCCGCAGGCAAGGGACTCACCCCTGGGTTACCTCTCTGGTCTCCCAAGGGGAATTTTAGTCAAACTTTTCTAAGCAGATTTGGAAGCGTCTCTTAGCAGAGCTGTGGCACCCACGGTGAGGGGTGGGTGCCGACTCCAGCCCTGCTGCCGGGGAGTCACCAGCCACTAATCGAGGCTGAGTCGGGGCTGCCTGCGAAGCTTCCTTCAAGCTCCCGAGGCGAGCGTGTCCTCCTTTCTCTGTCTCCAGTCCGACTTTACGCCTCCCCGCCCCCCACTTGCCAGACTTTTGAACATTTATCTCTAGAACAGGCTGGGATCTGTGACACGCAGCGTGAATGTATTTTCAGCTCTGTATCTTTAAACAGATTCACTTGCTGTTAGAGTTTTCTTCCTAGACAGAAATCATATATACACATATATTAAATATATATATTCCCCCTCTCTACCAGGCACTGTATTACACTGCCTTGAAGATACACACACACACACACACACACACACACACACACATGCAGAAACACCTTCCGAAGCTCAGGAGACACTTTGAAATTCTATCTCATGTTGAAAGAATTAGCGCCCATTTCTCTCAGACTCACCCAATAAAAAAGGACCAAACAAAGGGAAATCCCTCTTAACTGATCCCTAAGCTGACCCTCTAGACATCAGACAGAAACTGCAGACCGGTTCCCCTTCTGAGTAAAAAAGCAAAAATCCTTCTTCCCCAGTAAATAGTTTATTGAGGGTAATTTAGATTACTCCCAGGGTCCCCGGGGATTTAGAGCAGGAAATTATGGGGTTGACCATGTAAACATTAGCAGGGGGGAGGAGGGAGAGAACTTTCTGATCAATTCATTACATGCAGAAACAATATATATAACCTGGCAAAATCTAACACACGGCTGTGGAAACCCCGAACCTTGACCCAGTGGAGGGGGAGGGTGTCCCCAGGCATGAGCAGGGGCCGTTAGCAAGGCCCAGTGCCGGGACCACACTTTCCAGCAAACAGGTGAAAGCTTCTCCCCGAAAGCCCGAGAACAGGATGAGGTGGCGATCTGGGGAACCCACAGAGGCAGGAAGTTCTTTTTTTCTCTCTTTTTTTTTTAATTTTTAAAATTTTTATAAGGTAGTTCACAATATTCAGTTACAGTTGATATTCAAACACCAATTCCACCACCATGACACCTTCCCACCACCAAATTTGGGATGTTTCCATCCTAAGCCCTGTCCTAAGACACAACCGAAATATTATATTTTGCATTGTCTGTTATGGAAAACCACTGAAAATGCTACCAAAAAAAGCATCCATAGAGGAGACAGCGTGAAGATTGTTGTATTTTGGCAGGGGCCATTAAGACATTCTGTAGGATGTCACTGACATGTTGTTAAGTGATTGATGTGAGCTTTCGTGTATATATCTGAAACTATGTATATATGCATGTAAATATATCACGATCACAATCATCCTGTTGTTCGTCGATTTCCTTGAGCAGGGACCAGTAACGGCTCCTTCTTCCTAGCCCTGAGATTTTAAAAGAGCCATTTCAATGCTCTTTCAGGATTAGGAGAATGAGCCCCATCATGGTTACTGGTATTTGGCATATTGAGTACGACACGGGAAGTTTGCCAGACTCTGCCGTGCGGGCAGGATACTTTTGGTAGCCTGCAAGGTTCTCCAAAGGAAAAAATAAGATAATAAGATGTTGCGTGGCCACAAATGTGGCTGTGCGCTTCCGGGAGCTGGGTTTTTATAGTCTCTGCGTCTTGGCCGTTGATGGGACCAACCTGGCGCTGGCGGCAGCTGGTGGGTGTGACGCCTACCTACTGGAAGATGGGGGGGTCTGGGTGGAGAAGGCCCAGTCCCGATCCGAGTAGGCTTGGAGACCTCAGCCCCGGGACCCCCATGCCTGGGTTCCTCTGTCAGTTCCTTCATGCATGAGGCCCGTCGGACGTGTGGAGAGTGGTCCCAGCATGGCCGTGGCTGGCTCCGGAGGTCCTCAGCTGCTGGGGCTCTGCTCGGGGCGGGGGTAGGGGGAGAGAAAACTCAACCCTCCTCCCTCCAAGGGGCCCCGGTGAGGACAGCCAGGCGTGGGGGCATATATGTTTCCCTCTATGCTTGGTTGCCTTGGGCTGGAGTGATAGCACAGCGGTAGGGCATTTACCTTACAAGCGGCCGGCCTGGCCGGACTGGGCTTGATTCCTCTGCCCCTCTCAGAGAGCCCGGCAAGCTACTGAGAGTATCTCGCCCCATGGCAGAGCCTGGCAAGCTCCCCGTAACGTATTTGAAATGCCAAACACAGTCACAACAAGTGTCACATGGAGATGTTACTGGGCCCGCTCGAGCAAGTCGATGAACAACAGGAGGACAGTGCTACGGTGCTTGGTTGCCTACTATCTGAACCCCATCAAATGTGGTGTGGCACTTAGGGAGAGTGGGTGGGGAGTGTCTTACGATGTGTCACGCGGCCGCGGGTGCGGAGGCAGGAAGTTCTGATCAAGGCGCTCAGCCCTCCAGCCCTGCCCGTCTCTGCTCTCTGCCCCCGAGGTCACCGGGCACGGGAACACACACTCTGTGCTTTGTGGGGTTTCTGGAGCTCCGTGCCTCATTGCCTGTGGGGGTGGGAGGGGCCGGTGGTCAGGCCCTGCCAGTGAAGCCCAAGCACGGTCACTGCCGTGTAGCTGGCCCTCAGGGGCCCTCCAGTTCCTCCTGCCTCAGTGGGCTCTGTGTGACGCATGACCCCGTCCGTGCTGGGCTGCCGCGCTCACAGAGGGCTGACTCCACCCGGTTCAGGAGAGCCACCCCAAAGCTCCCCCAGCCCTGTGTCCTCGGGCGAGAAACGTGGGGCTCTTACGTACAGCGATGGCAGGTTGGTGACGAGCCAGAGAAGTTTCTCCACTTTCTCTGCTGACCAGGGCCGTGACTCTCCGTGGAGCTGCCAGGAGCATGGAGCCCGCCGTGGCCGAGGGGATACCAGGAGGGGGAGCGGGGCACAGAGGCGGGCAGTGTCCAGCGCTCGGGTGCCCAGGACTGCTCTGCCCGTCTGGAAAAGCCTACCTGCAGGGAAGCATTCCGGTGGCTCCAGGCGTGACGGTCGGGTCAGCCCGGACCCTCCTCTCGGGTGCGGTGTCCCCTGCAGAGGCTGACCTGCCTCTCCAGCTGCTGCCGACGCCCCCACCGAGAGGGCAGGGCCCCCAGGACACCCGTGCCCGGTCTCCAACGCAGCCCATGGCCCCTGTGCCATGCCCTCCAGGAGAGCCAGGGCCAACCCTGTGCCGCCTTGGATGGAGCTTGCTGGTCTGGGCAGTGGCTGCCCCAGTGGGGTGACGGTCTCCATCCCTGGGGGATGCAGTGTCCAGCAGGCCCAGCCAGAGAAACATTTCATAAGCAAGAATGATCTTTGTTTCTTAAGGTTGTGTTCCTATGCCAAATCTCTCTCTCTTTCTTTCTTTCTTTCTTTCTTTCTTCCTTCCTTTCTTTCTTTCTTTCTTTCTTTCTCTTTCTTTCTTTCTCTCTCTCTCTTTCTTTCTTTCTTTCTTTCTCTCTTTCTCTCTCTTTCTTTTCTTCCTTCCCTCCCTCCCTCCCTCCCTCCCTCCCTCCCTCCCTCCTCCCTCCCTCCTTCCTTCCTCCCTCCCTCCCTTTCTCTCTTTCTTTCTTTCTTTCTTTCTTTCTTTCTTTCTTTCTTTCTTTCTTTCTTTCTTTCGCTTTATAGGTCAGACCCAGCAATGCTCAGGGGTTACTCCTGGCTCTACACTCAGGAATCACTGACGACGGTGCTTGGGGGAACACGTGGGATGCTGGGGATCGACCCCGGGTCTGCCGCATGCAAGGCAAACGCCCTCCCTGCTGTGCTATTGCTCTGACTCCAAGATGTTTCTACCTTGTGAGAGAGGAAAACTGCCTCTTGTTTGCTTTGGGAGCGCTCTAGTATATTTATTCTAAGAGAATCCTCGCGCTGTCACTGGTCCTTGGGGAGAAGGTGGGCGCGTCCATCTTTTATTCGGCAGGTGTGTAAGGTCCGTCGAGGAAGGCGTGATCGCAGACGCCCTTTTGACTCCCCGGGGCCCCGCAGGCACTCGCCAAGGACAGGGCATCAAGCGGGACCGGAGCTGGGACCCTCTCCCGCTCGTCCTCCTCATCTCTCGCCGCCGGTTTTGAGGAGGCTGTGAGTGGGGTTAACTCCCGACTGTTCTATCAAATGTAAGGTTCCTGCACGCATACTTGTGTATATATGAACAACTGTTTTTTAATAACCTGCCAAAAAGCTATAATCTTCCATTGTGGCTCCCCCGGGATTTAATTAGAAAGGTTTTCCACAGCCTGACATGTTTATGGGGCATAGGTAAAGAGACAGTTCATAAAACTGTCAATTTCCTGGGAAATTAAAGAAAAATTGGGCTCCTTAGCGCGTTGGCAATTCTGTGCTGCTGATACGCGCCTCACACGCAATGGAATCAGCGGGAACGTAACAAGATCCTGATGCATTAGATATGGGCGGGTTAAAAATAACATACAAGGGCATTTGTCGATTTGAATGCATAAAGAGGCGAGTGGAAAAACCCGAGTGCACAGGGGAGCGGGCCGGCGGGCGGGTGTCGGGGACAGGGCTGAGCCGAGGGCGGTTCCTTCCGTCGGGCAGATTTATGGTCTCGCTTCAGAGGCAGGAGGAGGAAACGGATCCTGGCGAGGCGGGGGGTCCTCTGGGGCTGCTGAGGCGACGGGCACTGTCGCTGGTGGAACTTTCTAGAAAGAGTCTCCTTCTTCCAAGACGGCCCTGAGGAGAACGGGCTCTGCTGTGTCACGTGTCCCGGCCGCAGCCTGTCAGCTCTGCCCTTCGAAGCAGCGCCTCTTACCCTGACGGTCTCTGGGCAGCAGGGTGTGGCCCAGGGGGACGGGTGCGGGTCCCGCGTCTGGCTCGAAGCTGGGAGGAGAGGGATGAGACCACAGGGACCCACAACAGGATCGGTCAGGGTGTTCGCACCACTCCCGGGGCAGAGCTGGGAGTCACGAGGGAGTCGTCCTGTCGAGGGGCTGTGCTCCTCCACGTCCCTCTCAACTCCCTTCTGAACTGTGTCCCCGTGGGTCCAGGGGAAGGCAGAGGCGGGGGCAGGGGGTCTGGCCTGGGTTCTTACCTCGTCAGCCGTGGGCACCGGGATACAGAACCCACGACCAATTAGTGGGGAAGGGTTGGGGGGTCAGAGGCCAAGAGACATGGGGACAATGGTGGAGGGTTTGGGGCACGCTGGGGTTGGCAGGGGGAGGGAGAGCTCTGGTTTCATGTATGGAGAACATAAACTTTAACACCGTTCTAACCACGTCAACTGAAAACAAGCCCAACATTTTTTTTATTAATTTTTTAAAAAAAATTTTTATTAGTGAGACACCATGAGGTACAGTTGTAGACTTACACATTTTTGTGCTTGGGTTTCAGTTATACAATGATCAAATACCCATCCCTCCACCAGCGCCCATTTTCCACCACCACGGGTCCCAGTATCCCTCCCACCCCCATCCCCCCATCCCACCCTGCCTCCGTGGCAGGGAGATCATTCCCCTCTGTTCTCTCTCTCCTTTTGGGAGTTGTGGTTTGCAAAAGAGGCAATGGGTGGCAATCATGTTTGGTCTATAGTCTACTTTCAGCACCAACATTTCTTTTTGGCGGAATTGTCCAAGACAGATTTGAAAGAAGCAGGAATTCTCCCCTGAGCCCAGCCAGTGACGGTGACCTCCGTCCCACAGTGTCATCTCTGTGTCCTACAGCGTCACCGCAACAGACCTCTGGAGAGAGCACCTGGGCTAGGTGACGCCTCGTTCTGCACCCCCCTGCCCCCCATTCAGGGCTGGGGCTCAGAGAACTCCAGTGCCTCTACGGCGGGCATCCTTCTGCATGCTGCAGGTACCTATGCCCACCCACCACCTGTCCTTGGGGATCTCTCCGTTCATCCAGCCACTCGCTTTTGGGTGTAATGCTTTCCCCGTGCTGTGGACGTGCGATCCAGGAGCCCCGAACACAGACTTCGCTTGCACAGTGGAATGCGGGCTTTGGAGTCAGGTGGAGTTAGAAGCTGCCTCTTCCTGTGATGGGATTGTGGTTCTTCCTTGTGTGGGGGCCAAACTGATGCCGTGAAAAGCTGCAGCCAGCATTAAGTCTCAGCCGGGCCTCAGTTTCTGTTCCCCCCCCCAGAGCAGGACTTGCAGTTTCTGGTAGACTGTCAGTTGAGTAATGGGCCTAGACAAGGAATTGGGCAGTTGGGTCCGGCCGGTCATGAGGGGGTCACTGCACCCTCCTTAGAAACTGTTGCTAGCCATGGCCTAAGTGCTGCCCACCATTGTAATAGGGCCGATGCTAACATTAGGCCAGTCTATCGACTGTTCTTAACTCGGAACCCTACATAAACCGCTTGTGGTTTGGAGCCAGGGTCCTTGTCAAGACTCCACTGCGTTGGACGACACTCGGACCCTCGCTCGGGCTAGTCATAAAGTTCCTTTGCGTTTGCATTATTGCGTGTGGAACTGGGTCTCCCTGCGATGGGGGATCCGAAACTTGGGCACAGCACGTGGTTAACCAGTTTTATGCCAGGAAGAAAATGGGCAGCGTAGTGCTTGTTCTTACATTGGATGCGTAGTGAGAAACTCTTTTTTTTTTCCCTCCTTTTCCCGTTTCCCAGTGGCTGAATCAATAGCGGATGAATGCGCAGTGAGATACAAGAGCTAAACTGACCCGATTAATTAGCAAGTGCTTCACCAATCTGGTCGGGGGTATCGACGGGTCCCGCCCGAGGAGAGCTTTGCGGAAGGTGGTTTAAAGGGAACAGCGTGAGACACGGCGAATGGAAGAGGAAGGAAACGGTCTGCCACAGAATTGTGGGCCAATCTGGTTCTGCATCAAGGTTGGGTCTGAGCGACTGTGTGTGCAGACCCAGCGGTCAGCAGCGTGGCTGGGGGTCTCGCCAGGAACAGCCTCATCCCTGCTGACCCCGGCAGCCCCACCTCAGCATGTCCACCAACATGAGCGTCTGAACTCCCTGCCTGCCCGCCAGGCGCCGAGTCACACAGCACGGCCGAGATGGGCCACAGGAAACCGTCTGTTTCCTCACAGACTTCGACGTGTCCTATTTACCCACAATCAGTGTTTCTGGCTTGTTCCTGTCCTCCCAAATGCATGTTATTATTCTGATCGCTATGAACTTAACGTTGCTCTGAATAAAGTTCTGAGACGTGTGGAGTTCTGAGTCGTGTTGCAGCTGCCGTGGCCCGAACCAGGGGTTTCCCGGGCTGGATGTCCCCCACCCTTGCTCCTGACAGCTAACCCCTCAGCACTGCCACCCTCAAGTGCAAGGAAGAGAGAAGCTGTGTTAGCAGAAGGTGTAGAACCCGTGGGGTGAATCGACCCTTCCTCGAGCTGCTTCCCATGACACAGTGCCAGTAAGCTGTCGGGAGAAGAAATTTTTGGAGTGGGAGTGGGGAGTGTTGTTGGGTTTTCTAACAGAACATGGACCTGAATGCAAAGAAATTAGATTTGTATATGCTATGGGGGGCACTGTGGACGGAGGAGCCGTAGAGTCATTTCCTAGCAACAACAAAGCAAGGGTTCTGTCAACATGAGGATGAACCCCAGAGTTAAACGCCTGATAATTATAGTCTGTGTAAAGGCATAATTAATGCAATGTTCTACTTACAGTTTTATAATGATTAATAATAATAATGGTTTAGTGTACTGTGGTTTCTTAGACCATCTGAGAGTCTAAAAATTACTCACGATCATTAACTAATTAAAACCTTTCACAGGGCAAGGTAGAAGGGAGATTCAGAATTCCACACTCTGGTGTAAAGTAGGTCTGAGCATCTTGGAGAAGGATCGGGGAGTTTGTGACTGTCGGGACTGGGCGTGTGTACGCCAGTGACCCAGCAAGCACTGATGTTCCTGGCCACCCCAGGGCTTGTGGCTCTTAAGTCTGTTCTCAGCTTCATTTCTCGGAGGAAGAGGAAGGTTGAGTCCTTTCCAGCAAAGTCTCGGCGACAGTAGGTGAGGTGTGATGGCGTGAACATACCCTACACCGGGTTCAGGCTGGACAGAGGTCACATCCAGATCATTTATAACTCCGAGGCCTATTCCGTCAGGGTCTCCCACTGACCCCCGAGAATGAATCCGCCTCATGATGGCGAGGGTTTCCTCTGGCCCTCAGCCAGCGGCTTTACTGTGGCAATGTGGGCTCTGTGATAGACAAGGTGTTCGATTATTAGAGTAACTAAAGACAAAACTGTCGAAAATTCTAAAGCCATGTCTTTTAGCCTGCATCAAAAATATATAGATCCAGAGCACAGCGCCCTTGCTCTTTCTAACGTGTGCCTTTGACTTCGGATGTTATTATTGAATTTAGAATCTCCATTGCTTTACATTACTTTAAAGCATGGACTGTAGAAACGCGATCTCGTATGTGAAAGTAAAATATTTAAAATTTTGAACCTGGAGATGTCTGAATTATTTATGGACCTGAACTGCCGAAGCATGACATTTGGTGTCTAAATTCTGCATGACGGCCTTCTGATGTCCTGCTATTCAGCGGTGAGGAGAAGCGTGTGAGGAGTATATATTTATGATGATCCGGTGAGTAAAATAAACTGCAAAAAGAAAGCGCATTTGATTATTCTTAGTTTTCTTCTTTCCTTTGCTCTCTGCGTATCACGCTCCGGCTTCTGTTATCTGTAGGGTACAACCTGGAGTTTAATGCGCTACTCCGACGCTTCCCTGTGTGCTTTGCTGGGCCATGTCTCTCAAAGTTTCGAACTGCCCTGTGTAAACTCAAAAAAGGGGCACTGCACAGCGGCGGCTCTGTCTCTCCCACCACCCGTGTTCGGTAGTCTCACCCTGCTTCCCCCTCCCTGGGGGATGGCGATGGGCAGGCAAGAGAAGGAATGAGGGCCAGGCTGGTTGGTCTTAGTCGCAGTTTATTCCAATCCTCTCTCCATCCACTCCAGTCTCTCTTCTCTGCCTCTGCCTCCCCTTGCCCATTCTACAATCTCGTTCTATCTCTCCCGGTGAGGGATTGGGGGAACAATTACACATAAGTGTGGTCACAATCAATAGGGGTAGAAATCTTAGCCTCAGGGAAATCCGCTCCTAGGACAGATCCTCTCTCAGCAGGACGACCCACCCTAGAGTGGGATCCCATGGGTGTGTCTCTCCTCTCCTTGTCCGACAAGCATATAAGCATATATAATATAAATCATTTTGTATGGATACAGTAAGAAATATCTTAAACTTATAGAATTGCTCTCCTAGGGCCATCTCGATCTCAGACTACAGTGCTCAGGCCAGATAGTCTTTCCCAGCGGGCACGGGCCGCGCAACATCTTATCATCTCATTCCTACTTTGGACAACCTGGCAGGCTACCGAATGTAACCTGCCCACACGGCAGAGTCTGGCAAACTCCCCGTGGTGTACCCAATATGCCAAATACCAGTAACAGTGAAGGGTCCCATTCTCCTAACCCTGGAAGAGCCTTGAATGTGGCACTTTTTAAAAAAAATCTCAGGGCTAGGACGAAGGAGACGTTACTGGGGCCTGCTCGAGGCAATCGACCAATAACAGGATGGTTGTGATCTTGTGATCTTGTGATTAGGGGGAAAGTCGATTAACTGGGTGGGGAGGAGAGCTAGGGAAGACTGTTTACAGATAAACACAATGGAATGGAAGTGCCACAGGAGCACTGTGATGGGTGTAACCAGATATACCTAAGCTCCTTGTGGAGGAAGGACAAAGCAATGTCATCCTACACTGCCCTATTTTTCTTCCCAGATAAATGTCACCCTGTGCTGTCTCGGTGTCATCTGCCCAGTAACCCCCGAGTCAGATACTGCGTCGTTGGTCCTTTGCAAACCACAGGCTCTGAAGGGGGATCATTTGCGAGCCGACTGACATTCCGGTTTTATTTCCTGCTCCACTGTCTGCATCCTGGGGCCTCATCATTCTCTTCCCAGTTACTCAACCACTGGTTGGTTTGCACGGCTTCAGAAAATGAAGAAAAGATGATCATCTCCCAGGCACACCATATACAGATGTGACACGCATGATGTCGTGGAGATGAGAAATCAATGATGGCGGCATCACTTGATCACTTGATACCCCGTTACTCATCGATTTACTCGAGCGGGTGCCAGTAGCGTCTCCATTCATCCCTGTTGCGTGCTAGCATAGCCCAATGGCATCTGCTCGTTCTAGGAATATGCAGAGCTTCAAACTGATCATTCAGGGTCTCGACGAAGAAGTCAAGCCCACCATCTTGCAGGTGGTGTCCACACGTTCTTTTGACGTCCCATGGAATCCAGACCTGGGCCCTATGCAAACAGGATGAGAACGCTATTCGGGTCTCTCTAAGAGGAATCGAACGAGCGATGCTTGGAGTATCACGCTTCACTCAAATGAGAGATAGAATCCGGAGTTCCGATCTCCGTCAACACTCAAGATTCAGGGACGCTGTCTCGTTTGCCAAGGCATCAAAAATCAGATGGGCTGGACACGTAATGAGGGTTAGAGAGGACCGCTGGACTAGAGCCATTACTGACTGGATTCCTGATGGCGGCATACATAGAGTCAAACAGAAAATGAAGAAGTCTGAGAGAGGCGTGTGCAAGTCTCCAGGGACTCGGGGGGCTTCGTTCGGAGCAGGGGCCATTGGCGTTGTCTGGCGGGGCTTAACGGGAAACAGCTGCTTGGGGGAATCTTCTGTAAGCGTTTAGCCTTCCTCTGGCTCACGGAGTGCTGGGCTGTGTCCCAAGAATCCCCCCTTGAATGGGATCCTGGCTTCCTCCTCCTGCTGGACGAGGGAGCTGGGAGGCTCTGAGTTGCGCCCTGGCCTGGGGTCCGAGCATCCGTTTCTGAAAGCCCTGGGTCCTGGAGTGAGCACAGCACAGCAGGCTCTGGTGGAGTGGGAACGCATTCCCCGCGCTTCCCGCTGCCGTGCCGACGGAAAGCAATGAATCCCAAACTCTCCAGCCGGACAGGTCATCTCCTCGGCGCGCGTTGCCTGGGGCACCCTGGATACTGCCGCTCGAGAGCGATATTTCATCTGTTCTCAGACGCTTGCAGCTAAAGGGCCACATTTTAGGGCTGAAATCTCCTCCACACAACCAACCTGACCAGTTTCTGCTACCTATAAAAAAAAATCCATCAGAATTTGCTCGAATTTATTGCGAGAATGGCCTTCTGTTTCATGAGTTACAGATGACGTGGGGCCTGGTTTTATCAACTATCCGAGGAAAGTCATAAATTCAGGTCATTATCTAACAGTGCAGGAAAGTCATTAACAGGGCGGGGTGGGGGGTAAGGGGTCTGAGTCATCAGCAGGTGATTCTCAGAGAATCCGTGCGAGACCGCCCTGCTGACGGTGTGGGAAGTGGGGGAGGCACCGGTGAGGGTCACCCTGCGCGCAGACCCGTTACTGCCCAGAGACCTGTGGGCCCCGAGGGCTGTCCTTGGTAGCTGAGAAATGCAGACACTTCAGACACTCACTGTCACCAGGCCGGCCACTCCCACGCTGATCTGGCCAGGCCGTTCTCCGCTCTGTGGGCAGCCGGGCGAGGCTCCCTGATTCCCGTCAGGGGAGACACCCATCTTGGCTGTAGTTGCGGGCAAACCCCTGGTCCCTGCCCTCCCTAGAGTCAGCCTTCCTTGTCCCTGTGGGCCTGCAGGCTCTCCCAGTTGGGCTCTTCTCTCCCGGCTCAAGCCCAGATCGCTCTCCACGAGGCCTCCTCCGGGCTGTCTCTCGCTGCTTCTCTTTCGTAGGTCAGCCCGAGAGCTCCATGCAAATCGGCCACCAGCCACGTGGCCTCGGAGAACATTGGCCTTTAAAAGCATTTTATCATGATGGATTTACCACCCATGCCGACCTCTTCTTCCATTCCTCAGAATGAATGAATGAATGAACTCTGCATGATCATCATGTAAGGTCTCTGAAATGCATCTGGCTAATATTTTGTTGAGAATTTTACATTGAAGTTTGTCGGAAACGATTCGTAGAGAGTGTTTGAATAACGGAGTACCATAAAGATGCGAGGACGCGTGGAATCATGTAATTGGCTGCAACTCGGATGGAGCTGGAGGAATTTCTATGAAGCCAAGTGGGTCAGGAGGAGAAAGACAAAACTCGGAAGATCTCACTTACCTGTGGGGCAGTGACTAGAGGGACAGGAGAATCAGGGGGTCACAGGAGGGACCTCTCGATCGTAGGACAGAGGAGAAAGTAAATCAAGGGGGAAGTGAGGAGAGGCAGACAAGGGTCACAGCCACAGGGTGGAGCCGTGGCACGTCAATACACCGAGACTCAGGGTCACCAAAACCGAACCCCAACACCAACTTTAAAGTGGGTCCTTCGAGGAGGCAGCTGGGGTTGGGAGGGAAACTGGGGACGCTGGCGATGGGATTGGTGCTGGACTGTTGTGTGCCTGAAACACAGCTCTGAGTAACTCTGTAAGTCACTGTCACTGTCACTGTCACTGTCCTCCCGTTATTCATCAATTTTCTCGAGTGGACCCAGTAACGTCTCCATCGTGAGACTTGTTGTTACTGTGTTTGGCATATCGAATGCGTCACAGGGAGCTTGCCAGGCTCTGCCGTGTGGGCGAGATACTCTCGGTAGCTTGCCGGGCTCTCCGAGAGGGGCGGAGGAATCGAACTCGGGTTGGCCATGTGGGCTGCGTGCAAGGCAAACGCCCTACCTGCTGTGCTATTGCTCCAGCCCAACTCTGTAAATCATGGCACCCTAAAAAGATTCAGATAAGATCTTGGTCTGTGATTGGTTGATGTGTTGTCTGTTAAGTCTCTTTCCTTTGAAATCGAGTTACATAAAAATAATTCTGATTTGCTACAGAGCTGTCCTGTCACTGTCCTGTCCTCCCGTTGTTCATCGATTTTGCTCGAGTGGGGCCCAGTAAAGTCTCCATCGTGAGACTTGTTGTTACTGTGTTTGGCACATCGAATACGTCACAGGGAGCTTGCCAGGCTTTGCCGTGCGGGCAAGATACTCTCAGTAGCTTTCTGGCCTCTCCAAAGGGGTGGAGGAATTGAACTCAGGTCAGCCTTGTTGGCTGGGTGCAAGGCAAACGCCCTACCGCTGTGCTATCGCTCCAGCCCATAAATAAACACTACACTTTCTTTAGATCTAGCCCTAAAGAGCAGCAATGAAACCGTGCGGAGGGTGGCCTGCTTTGTGTTATGACTAAGGCCACTGGCTCTAAATCATGCTATGAGAGTAAAAAAATTTTCTTTCTTTGGAGTAAAGTCTAAACAACTTCTGTCTTTGCAGGTAGACGCAGGAACTCCAGTAGAGAACTCATTTTATTTTGAGTTTATTTAAAGATCTTGTAGAAGGTGTGGTCTTCTTTATAGAACTTCTCCAGCTCCATGTAGAACTTCTCGATTTCTCTTTCATCATAATGAGATGTTGGTGCGTAGACAACGAAGATAGAAACTGCAGGCAGTGAGCCACATCTATTCAAATGTAAACGTCCGATTCGGGTTGTTAGGCATTCGAATGAATCAATGCTCTTGGCCAAGTTTGTGTTGACAAGGACACCGACGCCTCCGACACCTCTTTTATCGCATGTTCCGAGGATCAGCTGAAGAATTTCACATCGGGACCCATGGCCTAGAATGGAATGAACAAGGTGAGAGACTGTCTGAGTTCATCATGTCGACCAAGACCATCCATGGCAACTCACAGTTCCAGAAGGCAGAATCTAAACGATGGACATGGGAGTCTCCCGGTGGACGATTCCACAACGAAATAGATCACATCATATTCAATTGACGGTTTTGCCTGACCGATGTCGCTGTTGTCCCAAAATTTCGAATGGGATCGAACCACTGTCTCCTTCGTGCAAAATTCTACTTCACAGAGCGGGGAGAAAGGGCTGCAAAGTTCAAAAAGAGAACTCCCAGAACGACCACAACTGGGAGCTCTTTGGCACTATTGCGGCAACATGGCAAGATGCCATTGTTGATAACATTGACGAGGAATACGATCGACTGGTTCAGCACCTCCATGAATGTGCGAGGAACGCCAAGAGAGAGATAGCCACAAAAAATCGCCTATCTTCGAAAACTCTTGAGCTAATTCGCCAGCGTGGTTTGGCGCATGCCTCAGGCAACCGCAAGCTAAAGTCCGAGCTCGCAAAGCAGTGCAGAGATGCGATCAAGGAAGACCTCAAAGAGAGAAGAGCAGAAGTACTGGTAGATGCGGCAGAAGCCGGGAAAAGTATTCGTAACGCCCGCCTGTCCTTCACCAACTACAAGACCAAGATGACTGCCCTCCGACGTCCTGATGGATCCATCACATCCTCCAGAACGGCAATGGAGAAGATTATCCATGACTTCTACTCAAATCTCTTGGATAGCCATGTCCACTTGCCGACATACCAAATTCCACAGGATGGATATGTCATTCCCAACGTTCTCCCTTCCGAAATCTGACACGCCATTTCGTTGGTAAAGAAACAAACAGCACCCGGCCCAGACAAGGCCAGACCTGAACACCTGAAGAACCTGCCATCAGTACTCATCAATACACTGGCTCGGCTCTTCACTCGCTACCTGTCTGAATGCAAGGTTCCGTCCCAATGGAAAACCAGCAGGACCGTACTACTGTTCAAGAAGGGAGACATCCATGACATTGGCAACTATCGCCCGATCTGCCTATTGTCTGTCATCTACAAGTTGTTCACTCGAGTCATCCTAAATAGGATTGGCAGAACACTAGATGAAGGACAACCATGCGAGCAAGCAGGGTTTCGCAAAGGATTCAGCACCATCGACCATATCCACACGATAACCAAGCTCATTGAGGTTTCTCGGGAGTTCAAGATGCCACTCTGTTTAACGTTCATTGATTTAAAGAAGGCCTTTGATTCTGTTGAGACGGAAGCGGTCATTGAAGCCCTAGCCAATCAGGGCATTCAAGCCCAATACATCAGGATCCTCCGTGAGCTGTATTGCGGATTCACTACCAGGATCTCACCATTCTACAAAGAAGTGATCGTTGATGTCAAGAGAGGGGTGCGGCAGGGTGATACCATTTCACCGAAACTCTTCAGTGCCACCCTCGAGAACATCATGAGACGACTGGAATGGGAAGGAATGGGAGAGAAGATAGATGGTCGGCAACTACACCACCTCCGCTTTGCTGATGACATTGTTTTAATAACACCAAACATCAGCCAAGCGGCACAAATGCTGGCCGACTTTGACCATGAGTGTAGAAAGGTAGGACTACAGCTGAATCTTACGAAGACTATGTTTATGAGAAACAGCCTCGTTCCTGACGCCCCATTCGCTCTCAATGGAACGACCATCTCCGAATGCAACAGCTATGTGTACCTAGGTCGAGAGGTCAACAGGACAAATGACCTGGCACCCGAGCTGCGCAGGAGGAAGAGAGCGGCTTGGAACGCCTTCAAGAACGTCGAAGAAATAGCTAAGAGGACGAAGAACCTCCGGCTCCGGGCACATCTCTTTGATTCCACTGTTCTTCCTGCATTAACATATGCCTCAGAGACCTGGGCCCTACGCAAACAAGATGAGAACGCTATTCAGGTCTCCCAAAGAAGAATTGAAAGAGCTATGCTTGGAATATCACGGTTCACTCAAATGAGAGAAAGAATCCGGAGTTCCGACATCCGTCGACGATCAAGAATCAGGGACGCTGTCTCATTTGCCAAGGTGTCGAAAATCAGATGGGCTGGTCACGTAATGAGATTTAAAGACGACCGTTGGACTAGAGCTGCTACCGACTGGATTCCACGGGATGTCAAAAGACCGTGTGGCCGCCCACCTACCAGATGGTCAGACTTCTTCCTCAAGATCATGAACGATCGGTTTGAGGCTCTTCATGTTCCCAGAGCGAACAGATGCCATTGGGCTGCACTAGCACGCGACAGGGACAAATGGAGACGTTACTGGCGCCCGCTCGAGCAAATTGATGACTAATGGGAAGTTAAGTGATTAAGTGATTATTTAAAGATGATTTTATGTAAAGTTCCAGCTTTCTAAGAACTCTCTGCGGTCATGAGGAAGACTCAAGCCTGTGTAGGCTGTGAATGAGCCCATGGATTCTTCTGGAAGCATTTTCCCCTTTTGGGACATGAACCGAGAGAAGTCCGGTTTCACAGGTAGATTTTCCTTTTGAGGTTATTCTATACGGATTTGGACTCATTGGTGCTGCCTGGGCACGGTAGGGGGTTCAGGTCCCGAGGCCGTGTGTGCTTCTGTTTCATTTGGGATCTGCAGGTGATATTACGGTCGTCACGGGGGTCTGCAGGGTGTGAGCTGCCTAAAGCCTTGCGTTATCTGTAAAAGACTGGTAAAAGATTGAAGTAGCACTGTCCTTCCGTTGTTCATCGGTTTGCTCGATCGGGCCAGTAACGTCTCCATTGTGAGACTTGCTGTTACTGTGTTTGGCATATCGAACACGTCACGGGGAACTTGCCAGGCTTTGCCGTGCAGGTGAGATACTCTCGGTAGCTTGCCGGGCTCTCCGAGAGGGGCGGAGGAATCGAACCCGGCATGGCCGGGCCGGCCGCATACAAGGCAAAACGCCCTACCGCTGTGCTATCGCTCCAGCCCTGAAAGGCTGAAGTAGAGGGTGAATTATAAGGTGCTAGCATTTTATTTGGCAAGTGCAAATTTTACTTTATTCATCTAATGTTATTCTACTTGCTTTACATATGAAAGCAAAATTGAATCTCTCTGCCCTTAAAATTCATTTAAAATTAAGCTTGTTTATAGGAAAACCCAAAACTGCTTGATTTTTCCTCCTTATTTACTAGTTTTCCAAATGAAGAGTTGACTCTTATGACCCATCAAAGGTCCATCAAAGATAGATGCCTGTCTTAGTGAGCTCACTTATTTACACATATTAGATTGTGACAGATTAATCAATTGCAATCAGTTATTCTTCTGTATGTTTCAATTGTTCATCGTTGGCTCGTGTGGGCAGTCTCTTCAGGCCCACCCCTTTCTGTACGAGCTTAAAGGTCCTCCAAGGCCTCCTGTGCTTTAAGGTCCAATGGGATCTTTCCACTTCTTTGTGCGAGTGTCTTTAGAGGCCTGGATCATGCGTTCCTCCAAAGAGCACGTGTTGCTTGTAGCGTGGCTGCAGCGGGCTTGTGTCGAGTGTGGGTGCACGTGCTGGCATACCTTCCCGGCGTGTCCAGTAGAGAGCACTAGGGATAAAAACAAGCAAACACCTACAAATTAGAAGCAAAATGTGCAGAAAACGCCACTGAGATTTCCAAGTCAAATGCAGGGTTCCAGGATTTCTACTTGCCTTCATCAATATTTTATCTCCCACTTACAATGAAAATTCCAGTTCTCAATAACGCCAACAAAACACCGATCTGCCTTATTACATAATTCATGCCCACTCGCCTCGGAACAGCAATACCAACGGTACCACCCACTCTGCCATTACCGAGTTCTGCTTTTCCTGGCTGCTTCTCTGTTCTCCTAGAGGGATGGACTCACAGAGCTGAGTTTTAGAGTCACTTGGAAAGACTGTCTTCCTCTGACTGCAGTACTCAACTCACTATGCGCTTAAATTCACTGGTTTCACTTGGCTTTGGGTTACCTTTTTTAATGTTTAATTTTTGCTTGTGATTATATCTGCAGTATACATGGTTCCCAAATAGATTTTACCGAATGAGGCATCCCACACAAGTCCCGTCCCAATTCCTCGCCCCTGTTCCCTTGACCTCTCGGCCTCCTCTGTGAGAGTCAGGCCCAGCCTTCCATTACAGGGTAGCTGTTGGTCCATGCCTCCATTTAAAATATGTACATGCCTCCATGTTTAATATTTACAAATATAATCAGGGGCATACGATGCAAACTTTTCTAAACCTTAGGTCCTCTTGTTGCGTATGTCGTTGCTAACATAAGGGCAATAATATCCAGTTTGAAAGTTTCAAATAAAGTAACATCCATAAATGTGCTCATTATAGTTTGTGATAGGGCATGAGGATATTAATTATTTGAATAATTTCACATCCATCCATCCTTCCATTCACCCATCCATGCATCTGTTGTTTATTTCATTACTACTTTACCAAGAATTCAAAATTTCTTGACAGAGTGAAAATAAAGCCTTGGGATCACGTTTATTATGACAAAGTGAAATTATATGTTTTTCTAACTGGATGATCCTGGAAAATCTACTTAACCCGTCTCATGCTCTAAAACTTTAAGTAAACACTGGTATTAAAAGCTCCCTTTCCTGTAGGTCGTCTTGTCATTTCTTTTTCTTTTTTTTTCTTTTTTCTTTTTTACAAAAAACAAATGTATTTTATCCCCAGAAAAAGGTCTGAGCTCAGCCAAGCTGAAGGGCTTTCTGGATCCTGCTAACTCGGGAAGGCATATTCCCGGCCCGGCTTCAGATGGGAACGCCACGGAATTTTTTTTTCCATGGGAACTTCCACGGAAAGTCGGAAGGTTTCAGGCTGCCACGGGTTGACTTCTTACATAAAATATGAAAACATTTTGGTTAAAACAGGGTGAAAGGGACTTGCCTTCAAAATCACATTTGCTGAGCCGTAAAGCATTATATTGTTTGCACCTTTATTTTTCACTTTATCTTTTCTTTCTCACTTCACCATAAAAATGAGTACCTCCACTTCTCGATCTTGACAAAATTACCTTTCTTTGACATTCAATATTCAAGAGAGGTATATTTGTTTTTAATCCACTTTTTTTCTCCTACAGTCCATCTTGGGATATTGAAGCCATCCCGCTTTTGCAAATAAATCAATAAATTTAAAGAAACGCCAATCCAAATCTCCAAAATACACTTTATTGAAACTTGATAAGTGAATTATAAGCGTTTTATGAAGGACACAAAGTATAGAAGTAGGCTAGAGAAAATTTCCAAGAGGAATGAGGGCAAACTTTTCCACGAGTTGCCAAAATGTAATATAGCACTCCAGTAAATAAAATTATACGGCCAGGCGGGAAGTGCCGTCATAGATCAGCAGAGCAGCCCGGATTCCGGAAGGAAGACAACGACGCCGGTGGACAATGCAGTTTAAGCCAACAGCAAAATAATTTAACGAATGATATTGGGATAATTGAATACGCAGAGGACTGACAATAAGAGACACTTCACTGACAATATTCACAAGGGCCGGACAGTACACTGTTAAAATTAGAGAGAACCGGAAGCAAATGGGCGTTTGTGATCAGGACCGCGGTCTTCGGTGCTTCGGTGTGTGTGTCCATCAGTCAGGCGAGGGGCCATGGCGGAGGTAGAGAAGCTTCTATTTCATATCTTAACTTTTTGCATCTTTTGCGGTATGAATTTTTCATAGTAGTTTTCTAATTCCCTCATAGTGGCCTAAAGGGGCTGGAGAAATAGGCCGGCAGGTGAGGCTCTCGCTCTGCACTCAGAACCCAACTCTGACCCCGGGACCACCTATGGGTCCCTCAGCCCCACAGGGAGTGATCCCCGAGCACAGAGCTGGGAGCAGGTTCCCAAAACAAAACAAACCAAAACATAGCAGCCTAAAGCATGCACGCATGTGCACACACACTCACACACACACACACTCCCTCATACACATTCTCTCACACACTCACACACATACACACACACACATACACACACACTCATACACACATACACATATACACACTCACACACTCACACACCACTCGCACATACAGACACATTCACACACTCACACACATTGATACACACATTCATGCACTCACACAGACATTCATGCACTCACACACACACACATTCACACACACAGTCAAGCACTCACATTCACTCACGCACACATTCACACAGACACACTCACACACACTTACACACTCTCATGCACACACTCAACACACACACCACACACTCACACATACACATACTCCCACACTCCCACACACACTCACACACACACTCACACACACACACACACACACAGCCTCAAGCTGCACCTCGGCCAACGGTCGCTGGCAAACGTTTCTCTTTTTCCTGGGAATCGTACTGAGTTTTCTGTTTCATGCACCGAGTCCTATTTAAATCACGCGAGAAAGAGTTTTGCCGAGCGTCAGAGCCAGGGGACACGTGCCTTGGGGGGCACTAAAATAAGATTAAAAATAAATAAGTCGGCATCATCGCTTACAGTTACCAGGTGCCAGCTGCCATGCCCGTCCCCTGTGGGTGCTTCAAGGGCCCGCACCCGGCCCGTGCCCCACTCCCACTCCAGGTCCCTTGGTCAGGGCTTGTCTTCCTTCCTTCCTTCCTTTCTTCCTTCCTTTCTTTCTTTCTTTCTTTCTTTCTTTCTTTCTTTCTTTCTCTCTCTTTCTTTCTTTATCTCTCTTTCTCTCTCTCTTTCTTTTTCTTTCTTTCTTTCTTTCTTTTTCTCTTTCTCTCTCTCTCTCTTTCTTTCTTTCTTTCTTTCTCTTTTTCCCTTCCTTCTCCACCTTCCTTCCTTCCTTCTTCCCTTCCTTCCTCCCTCCCTTCTTCCCTCCCTCCCTCCCTCCCTCCCTCCCTCCCTCCCCTTCCTTCCTTCTCTCTTTCTATTTTAACTTGTTTTATTGGGTGACTGAACCACTTTCTGTGGCCATCTGAGCAAGATCACCTGGTGTTTGACCCTCTCCGATTTGATCCAAGTGCAGCAACTGCCAGACTTTCTCCTTCTTCCTCGCGATCAGTTGTCTGTTGTTTAAGGGCCGCGATCCCTTCCCTGCGCCTGTGCTGCTGGGCGCTTAGTGGGATCTGCGGGGAGACGTGGCCCCCCGCCCCGCCCCGCCCCACCGGGAGCTTCTGTTCCTGCAGATAGTGCAGGGGGAGAAGGGCACTGCCCTGGCGCCAGCACGTCACGAGGAAGAGGAGCAGGTGTGCGGCGGCCAGCGTGCCCCGAGTGGGCTCTGCCCTTGTCGCCCAGGGGCTCCTGCTGGTCCCTCATGGCCACCGGCCGCAGCTCCCGAGGGCAGTGCTGGGCCTGGCTAGCCCGTCCCCATCTTTCCTCTTCTCCCACCCTCAAACCCTTTAAACAACATTCCATGTTGTTGCTGGGCGGAGGGAAGGCCGGCGCCTGGCTGCGGGGGGTCTCCGTGCTTCCGTTGTGTTTTGCTCGTAAGATGTTTCTCTGCGGATGGACCCTACACTACCAACGCCTGCCGGCTGCCGTGGGTTCTGGCTCTTTTTTGTTTGTCTGTTTGCTTTTTGGGTCACACCCGGCGATGCTCAGGGGTTCCTCCTGGCTCTGCACTCAGGAATGACCCCTGGTGGTGCTCAGGGGACCCTATGGGATGCTGGGAATCGAACCCGGGTTGGCAACGTGCAAGGCAAACGCCCTCCCCGCTGTGCTAATGTTCCAGCCCTGGCTTTGGCTCTCTCTCTCTCTCTCTTTTTTTCCCTGCTGCTCTTTTGGGCCGTGATTCCCAGCCACATGGTTCTAGCCTTGCAAGCATCATTTCCTCTCTTGGACCCCCTGACCCTCGCTTTGCCTTCTTTAATTTCCGGAATCTTCTTGCGTCCGGGCCAATGCAAGGCTGCCTACCACTTTCTGCTCTGAAACCCGGTCAGCTCTTTGATGTTGGAGCGAGGGCTGGGTCTTTAGATCGCAGAGGATAAGTGCAGGGAGGGGATGCAGACCGGCGTGGGCGGGCATCCGGGCACTGGGGCCCCCCTCAGCCTGGGCTGGAGTCCCGGGTGCTGTGTGCCAAGTTGTGCAGAACGGGTTTTGGTGACTGTTTGCCAAAAGCCAGGACCAACATCTGGAGTGACTTCTTGCACGCCTGGTGCCGACAGATGTCGAGTGGGGAGCCCGCGGCCGTGCAGAGGTCACGCCACCCCTTGGGCTGCCCCAACTGGAGCCTCGCGGACGCACCATCCCTGCCTCAAGGCCTCCCAGGCCTTGGCCGCCGTGTCTGTAGCTGCTGTTGTCACTGCATTTGTCTGGGTTCGAGACACTAGGCGTCGGCCCTGGGTGCTGACGACCGACATGTTCTACCGAGACCCAGGGCCCAGGTTGTCTCTGACCCACTTGGCAGAGAGTGTGACTGCCTGAGAGTGACCCTGGCCCCGCCGAGCTGGACCCGAGGACACTCGGGGCTTCTTCCTAGCGCTCACGGATGACAGGTGACCCCCACAGTTGCACTTTGCTGTCAAGATTTCAGACATACTCAACTTCCTCCACTACTCAAAGGCGTGACAACGCTAGATACTGTCTCAGATAAGCAGGATGGTAGATCCACTAAAGGTCTTGGCGGAGCTGATACCATTAGGCCTTGCTACCCAGGAAGCCCACACAACAAAGCGAAGCGAGTGATGGCGTCTGGGGCGTCCTGGAGCGAACGGGACGGGCCGTGGAGTGCAGCCCAGAGTCACAGCGAACCACGTGCAGCCTCTTCGCAGGAAACCCAGGACACCGTCCAGTCGACCAGGTCGCTGAAGGAGCAAACACGAGTCCTACCTGGGCTTCTGTTGTGCTCGTGCTGGGAGCCTTGGAAAATCTCTCTTTCCAGAGACCGGTGGAGTTCAATGATATGGTTACAATTCAACATAGACATGGTTAAAAAAAAAAGTCCTCAGTTATTTTGCGTGAAGAGAGGCTACGAAGGGAACAGAATATCCGGGACTGAGGTGAGCTCCAAGCCCAGGGAGCAAACCAGAAACGCTTCCTGGATTTTTTTTTTTCCTTTTGGGGTCATGCCCGGAGATGCTCAGGGCTTCCTCCTGGCTCTGCACTCAGGAATTACCCCTGGCAGTGCTCGGGGGACCCTATGGGATGCTGGGAATTGAACCCAGGATGGCCGCCCGCGTGCAAGGCAAACACCCTCCCCTCGGTGCTATCACTCCGGCCCCTCCTGGATTCTTTAACGCAAGTGGCTGGCAGCAAAAGGCCCAGAGAATCTAGCGCCGCGGTCTCAGCCTTCCAAGGGCCGAGTGAAATGGATCTTCAATTCTCAAGATTAGAGCCGCTGCCTATAAAATCAATTTGTTCGAGCACCTTTCCGTTTTATTGCAGAGATTTGCCGGGACCTTTGGCAACAACGGGGCTCAGTGCGGGGATTATTCAAGCATCCCTGGGCAGGTTGGTCGAGTCATTTACCTGCAGCTCTGCCAGGCAGCGCGGGGTGAGGGGGACCCGGGAAAGGGGTTTTTCTGCAGGGCTGGCAGCACCACACGCTTCGCGTGCAGAGTGGCTGCGTGCGGCCCGCGGACGGCCTCAGCGTCGGCCTTTCTTCTCGAGAGGACTTGAACAAAGCCAGAAATAGACCGGCCGTTTTTATAAACAAGGCGGAGAGGGGCTTACTCATCACAGGGAGAAGTCAGGCTCATTAAAGGAGGTAATTATTACCTCTGACATACAGAGCCATGTGCTGCTTTAAATTAAGATTCTTAACGAGGCATTTCATTGCCTCTCTCCAGCCGGGGATTTAAAGAGGAAGGCTTCTTTTCTTCCCCAGTCCGCGTGCCGGGGAGGTCCTGCTCCAGGCGGCAGGGCAAGGCCTGGGGAACGGCCACTCGGGAACACGGACCACTCGGGCGAGCACTGTTGGCGAACGACCGTGCACGTGGGAAGCAGAAACCTGGCTGGAAGTCAAGGACACGTGTTGTCCCGAGGCCGACAGTGGCAGGTCACGGCTCCCCTCGTTAACGGGATGACCGGGCACCAGTGAGCAGTTTCCGGGGGACGTTGCCAACATTCACCCACCTGCAGCCTTACTAGCGTCTCTTTACTTCATTTCTCGTGATCAACAAACATCTCTGATTCTTGATTTGATTCCACTGTTCTTCCTGCATTAACATATGCCTCAGAGACCTGGGCCCTACGCAAACAAGATGAGAACGCCATTCAGGTCTCCCAAAGAAGAATAGAAAGAGCTATGCTTGGAATATCACGTTTCACTCAAATGAGAGAAAGAATCGGGAGTTCCGACCTCCGTCGATGATCAAGAATCAGGGACGCTGTCTCATTTGCCAAGGTGTCAAAAATCAGATGGGCTGGTCACGTAATGAGATTTAAAGACGACCGTTGGACTAGAGCTGTTACCGACTGGATTCCACGGGATGTCAGAAGACCGCGTGGCCGCCCACCTACCAGATGGTCAGACTTCTTCGTCAAGATCATGAACGATCGGTTTGAGGCCCTTCATGTTCCCAGAGCGAACAGATGTCATTGGGCTACACTAGCACGCGACAGGGACAAATGGAGACGTTACTGGCGCCCGCTCGAGCAAATCGATGACTAACGGGAAGTCAAGTGATCAAGTGAACAAACATCTCACAGGGACCCCCTTTTGCGGTGGCGAGGTTCGAGGTGGTCTCCCCTTCTTTAGGAATTTGCTATTCGTTTCTCCCTGGACGAGAACGTGTCTTGCCTATCAGCCAAAGTGGCTCTTAGAGTCTCCTGCCCGCAGTGGCTTCGAGAGTCTCCATGGAGCGCCAGGAGTGACTCTCCCGGCACTCAGATTCCGGAAGCTGGCCGGCCGGCCCAGGGAAAGGAGGAGAAACTGCTTTACAGCCGAACGCGCACGGAGAAAGAGAGGTTTGAGGACCCTGCCTTTCAAAATGCAAAACTCCCTGACCAAACCACTCTGTCTTTCCCTGCAAAGAGACGGGGCCGTTTTTTAAAGTTTGCATCCTACCATGTCCAGGCTAAATCCTGGAGAACCTCAAGCCCATTAACGAGATTTCGCCAAGGACTCCCACCTCCTCCGTCTAAGGTTTGGTACAAGACGGCAGTTTCAGACGCAACTTCTTCCTCTTCGTCACAGAAGTGGCGACGTCCCTTGCCCTAGTGCAGGACAGAGTCGGCCACCGGTAAGAGGGCGAGGAGAGAAGTCTGGACCTTCTGAGTCTTGGGCTACGGGAGCATCTCCGTGGGGCCCAGTCTCACTCCTCGCCTGAGGCCGTTTCCGGGTCAGTTGCAAAGTCCAGTTGCCCTCGCTTGCCCCTCTGTCCTCATCGGTCACGGTCCCCACGGCCACTGTGACTCGGGTCTGGTCTCCCCTCTCCAGGTGGGGGCCGCCAGGGGGCTTGTCGGCGGCTCCACACACCCTCCCTGTGTGCGTCGGCAGACCTCGAACCTGCCAGAAGCGAGGCCTCACCTCGCCACCTTACCACTGAGTCACGCGGAGTTAAAAAAGGAAACAGTGGAAGACGCGGGTACGAGTTCCTGGGCCTGTTCTCCGGATCTCTCTCCTGTCTCCCCTCTCTGGCCCATGTGGGGAGACTTGAAACCGTTTCCCCCACTGCCCCTAAGGCCCAGGGCAGGAGGGGGGGTGTCCGGAAGGGCCACTGCCTGGGGGAACTCAGCTGGGGGGAGGGAGGCTCTCGCCACAGGCCGGCTCAGCAGAGACCAGTTGTCGGGTGCCAGGGGCTGGAATGCGGTTATCTCTGTTATCTCTGTCTCCCTGGGTGCGGGTGGGTGGAGGTGGCAGGCCTAGGGCTCACGGCCTCCCCTCCCCTCCCCTCCCCTCCACGCGCTGCCTCTGTGTCTCTGCTCGAAGCAGGACGGGCCCTTGGCAAAACTCCTTGCCCTGTCCAGGGGCCGGCGGGATGCTGGGACGCGCCGAGAGAGACAGAAGGTCTCTAGGACCCCCGTTCCGCGTCCTTGCCGTCCCCGCTGCCTCCCGATTCTGACATCTTCCAGGTTGCAGGTCACGCCTGAAAATTGCGAAGGGGGAAAAGAATGGGAACCTCACCAAAGCGGCTAGAATCACCCTCAAGCTCAAGTCAAGAATGAAGCAACGTGCGCGGCTGCAGACGCCCAGGCCCCCGCGTGGAGCCGGCCACTTCCTGGGAGCCAGCCTGGCGCTTCTGCAGCCAAGAAGAGGTGGCGCTCAGCAGCTCTGAGGCTGGTGCTCGCCATGGGAGGGAAAGTTCCAGAACAGCTGAGCCACCTTCTCTGCGAGTCCAGCCCCAGAACCAGCTCTGCCGTGAGCTCACTTCCGTGGCCTTCGAGTGGTGGCGGGGAGGTGGCAGTTTCTGAGTAGGAGAGCGGAAGCTTCTAGAACCATCCGTTCTCCCCCGAAGCTTCTACCATTTCCCCATCACAGTCCAACTGTGACTGTGTTCTGTCTGAGCACTTTCCTGAGAGTCTCCCGGCCTGAGGGGGCCCCCGACCCTGCCCTCTGCTGATTCAATTCTGGAGAGAATTTTCTTTTTTCTTTTCTTTTCTTTTCTTTTTGCTTTTTGGGTCCCACCCGGCGATGCACAGGGGTTCCTCCTGGCTTTGCCCTCTTTGCCCTCAGGAATCACCTCTGGCGGTGTCGGGGGACCCTACGGGATGCTGGGAATCGAACCCGGAGCGACTGCGTGCAAGGCAAACGCCCTCCCCGCTGTGCTATCGCTCCGGCCCCTGGAGAGAATTTCCAGCCGAGATGAAGCCCGTCCTCCTGGTCAGCTGCAGGAAGGGGCTTTCGGCCGCCGGCCACTCGTCGCTGTGCTGGGGGGACCAGGTGGCGGGACTCGGGGTGGACCTCCTGAGCCCCCGGGGGGCTGCTGGCTGAGGGGGCCGTGGGCTCCGAGCTCATCTGCTGCGGAGGCTGAGGACGGGCAGCTCTCCCCAGCAGGCCGCAGCGTGAGCACCGGAGGCGAGGGCAGGCTCGCCCGCGGGGGGCCCGGGGCCCACACCGCCTGCGTCCCCAGGCCCGGGGCGTCCTCCGTGCCGAGGTAAAGTGGAGAGAAGAAGGATGCCGTGAGCGGGGAGAGTGCCGGAAAAGGTCATCTATTTCCGAAAAGAATATTGTTTACAAGGGGTGTTAATAGGTTTCAGGGGAAATGTTAATTTTTTTTTCCGGGATGAAATAGCTACGGCCAGATTTTAATGGTTAATCATTCATTCCTGAATTTTTATATTAAGCATTTTATATTACTTTATTGACTTAACTTTTATGCTCTTCTTCATCTTGACAGTAAAGAATGGGCAGGCCACACTCCGGGAAAATTGGAGGCTGTTTGCCGCTGCTCTCTGCTGGGCAGAGTGAGTAATCGAGCCCCCTCGAGGAGTTTCCAAGGTATCACTCACCAGAAACTTTCGTGTCTGAAGGAAACTAGATCATTTTATCACGGGAGGCATGCGGATATGTTTGCTTTAATAAAACGCCATATTTCTACCTTTAATCTCTTGTCAGCGGCGATTAAAAGGCCCCGAAGAGCAGGCGTGCGGCACATGTGGCCACTTGTGGCTTCGAGGTTCGCCCAGAACATGCTAATAAAGCATGTAATTTGTGTGGGCGCACAGACGGGAATCATTCACCGAGTGGGCCGGAGGAGCTGCGGGGGACGGCTCCGACACCGGGCCCGGAGCGGGGCCTCGGAGACGCAAGTTCTTGTTGAACAAAACCCTAATTAGGGTGCTGGGAGCCGGTGCCGCGGAGAGGGCGCGGGGGTCCGTCCCTGCACCCCCACCGGTGCGGCCGCTTTTGAAGGGGGCTGCTTGGGGGAGCCGGCAGGGAGCGTGGGGTGGTGGTGGTGGTGGTGTGTGTGTGTGTGTGTGTGTGTGAGAGAGAGAGAGAGAGAGAGAGAAGGAGAGAGGGAGGGAGATGGAGAAGGAGAGAGAGGGAGGGAGAGAGAGGGAGGGTGAGGGAGAGGGAGTGAGGAAAAGGAAGAGAGAGGGAGAGAGAGAGGGAAGGAAAAGAGAGAGAATGGGAGAGGGAGGAGAGAGAGAAGGTGTGGATTAAGCCCATTGGGGTCCATTCAAGCGATATCCTCCATTTTCCCTCTCTTTGGGTGCTGTGCCCAGGGCCTGGGCGGGAGTGCCCCTTGTTCCTGCCTCCATGCCGACTATTACCTGGGCCCAGGGGCTTCTCCCAGGCAGCTCCCAGCAGGCCCCAGCAGGAGGCGTCCCAAGGGGGGAGGAGCCGAGGGCCTGAGGGCCTGCAGCCTGCAGAGATGCTTCTGGAAAACTGCAAAATCCGGGACCTTTGTCTCCAAGCGGGCCCTGTTCTGTTCACAGACAGGACCTGGGAGGGTCTCTCCAGGGGGGCTGGCCCCCGGAACAAGGCCCCCCCTCCCACCCCTCCCCAAGCTTTTAGTGCCCATCCATAGGCCTGCTTGGGACCCAACTGTTGTGATGCAAAACCTTTTTTGAAAGGAACCTGCAGCTTCTCAGCCTCTTCTGGGTCTGCTCAGCCCACCCTGCGGGCAGCTCCCACGGGAGGGGGAGGGTCTCCTGGCCCGAGCCTGGCAGGGCGAGCCCAGAGCACCAGCCACAGCCCCTCCCAGGGAGGACAGTGAGGTCAAGGCAGAGGCCAAGGGTGTGTGTGTGTGTGTGTGTGTGTGTGTGTGTGTGTGTGCGCGCGCGCAGAAGGAGCCCCTGGCAGCTCGAGGGGAGGAAGACCCCCCTGGTGGCGGCTCTGTATGTGTCTCAACTGCACACAAGCCACCAGCAAGATCAGGGACCGCAGGGACAGGCAAGGAGGGGGAGATGGGAGGGAACGGAGAGACGTGGGGGACCCCTGACAGACACAGAAACAAGTAAACTGATGCACGTGGGCCCACGGCTCTCCGGGCCAGCGAAAATGCGCCTGAGGGATCACCCTGAGGTGGGCATTCTGCATCAAGTCTGCATTTAATATTTCTTTTGTTTGATAGACACCACTGAGGGAGAGAGAGAGAGAGGCGCCCTGAATAACGCTTGCCACCCCTTAGGTCTCCTTTGTGAAAATGTACATCTGCTGCAGTGCTCACAGCTTTCCTGAGAAATCACACTGGAGAGCATGACATCATGCCGGAGAACATGACGTCACACCGGAGAGCATGACATCACGCCAGAGAGCACAGCATCACACTCGAGAGTATGACATCACACTGGAGAGCATGACATCACACCAGGGAGTATGACATCACACCAGGGAGCATGACACCGCGCTGGGGAGTTTATCATGACCATAGAGGGCATGACATCATACCGGAGAGTGTGGCATCACACCAGAAAGTATGACATCACACTGGAGTACGGCATCACAGTGAAGAGTATGACATCACACTGGGAAGCAGGTCTCCTGACTCTTTCTGGCCTAGTGCTTTGTCGTCACACATCTCGGCCTGTTTCCTTGAACCCTAAATTCATTTTCAGACGAAGCCTCTGCAGGTGACGGGGTGACACGGGCCGGGGAGGCCTCAGCAACCCACCGCAACCCCCTTGGCTTGCGGGGTGGTCGGGCCCCTCCCGGCAGGGTTCAGGACCTGTTTCTGCTCTGCTCAGGAGTGGCCCTTGGCGGTGTTCAGGGACCTGTGAGTCCTGGGGATGGACCCTGGTCACAGCCTCAGGCGCAGCCTCCCCTGCCTGTGTCTCGGGGCCCTTCTGACGACACTTCTTCCTGCTGTTGTTTATTTTTTGAGTCACACCCGTGGTGCTCAGGACTCACTCCTGGCTCTGCCCTCAGGTCACTCCCGGCGGTGCTCAGGGAACCCTACGAAGGCCGGGGGTTGAACCTGGTTTGGCCGTGCGCAAGACCAGGGCTCTGCCCACTGCGCTCTCCCCGACCCCCCCAGGTCTTTCCTTTCCTGCCACATCCCCCATATTCACCTCAGGTGTCTCATAAAGGCGACGCGGCTCTCGTCAGAGCCAGTGAGCCCGAGCTCTGCGTCCTCGCCACACCTCAGGGCTGCTGGGGCACCAGCCCTCTCTCCGACCGTCCTGCCCCGTCTCTCTCCCAACCCTCCTCTATGGCATGGGGTAAGGGATTGATCCGATCCCACAGAACCAAACAGTCGGGGGGATTCTGTGCCCCACGAGACATCCCCCACCAGCTCCGGGAGGGGAGAGCGGGACTCTTCCAGGAAAGCCCCTTAAGGCTCTGAAACCGCCCCCCACTGTACACGGGTGTGCCCACCGTCTGACAGCCAGGAGGGTCACGGCCTGAGCAGAGGGGCTTTCTGGGACCCAGTATCGGGGGCCTTCCTCTCCCTGTTGCCGGGCTGGGCACCGTCCCCCCACAGGCCACCCACATTTGCAGGAAAGCTGTTCTGGGTGCCGCAGCCTCGGGCAGACCCAAGCCCCCGGCCACAGCTTCTCCCGCTCCTCTTCGGCTCGCTGGGGTGGTGCTCCCGAGTGCCCCGCATCTGTGCTCCAGTTCTGCCAGCCCACAGGGCCTGGCACCACCCTTGTGGCCACGCCCAGTGCTGGCCACTGTCCCTGGGAGCCTCTGAGAGGTGGTTTAGTCTCAGACATGGACACGAGTCACTGGGGAGGGACAGCAAGGAACCAATGGCCACTCTCGGCATTCGAAGGCGTTTGCGAACGACCAGAAATAAAATTAAAAATAAGGGGCTGGAGCAATAGCACAGTGGGGAGGGTGTTGGCCTTGCACGTGGTCGACCCGGGTTCGATTCCCAGCATCCCATAGGGTCCCCTGAGCACCGCCAGGGGTAATTCCTGAGCCAGGAGGAACCCCTGAGTATCTCCAGGTGTGACCCAAAAAGCAAAAAATTTAAAAATGAGACCTTTTGGCGCTGGGGAGGTGTCCCTGGGTGGCGGAGTTCACCTCTCATGCAGCCGACCCTGGCTTGGCCCCCGGCGCTGAGTACGGCAGGAATGTCCCTGAGCCGGGGCCCCGGAGCGAAGCCAGCAAACAACGAGGGAAATAAATAAGGAAAAGCTGCTCTCTCTTCTGGAACCTTCCCCAGAGGACACCCACCAGATTAACCACGAGCCCCTGACACGCGTGATTTGGTGCTTGCAGTTTGCGTTTGACCGAGCAGCTCTGGAAGGGCGTGACTCAGCGCACAAAGGAAAGACTTTGGCGTTTCCCATCCCCCCTCCCTCCCCCACGTTTCTCTAAGAGAAGTTCTTTATATATATATATATATATATATATATATATATATATATATATATGGGCTGGAGCAATAACACAGCGGTAGGGCGTTCGCCTTACAAGCGGCCAATATGGCCGACCCGAGTTCGATTCTTCCGCCCCTCTCGGAGAGCCCGGCAAGCTACCGAGAGTATTGGATATGCCAGACACAGTAACAACAAAGTCTCCAATGGAGACGTTACTGGGCCCGCTCGAGCAAATCGACGATCAACGGGAGGCCTTTACCTTTACCTTTTTATATATATATATGATTTATATCACTGTCACTGTCCTCCCGTTGTTCATCGATTTGCTCGAGCGGGCCCAGTAACGTCTCCATTGTGAGACTTGTTACTGTGTTTGGCATATCGAATACGTCACGGGGAGCTTGCCAGGCTCTGCCGTGCGGGCGAGATCCTCTCGGTAGCTTGCTGGGCTCTGATTTATATATATACCAAAAATCAGATGGGCTGGACACGTAATGCGATTTAGAGATGACTGCTGGATAGAGCCGTTACCGACTGGATTCCACGGGACCTCAAAAGGGCACGTGGCCACCCACCTATGAGGTGGTCAGACTTCTTTGTCAAAACCTTGAATAAATGGTTTGAGGCTCTTCGTGTTCCTGGAGCAAGCTGGTGCTAGTATAAAGCCTACACTAGCACATGACAGGGATGAATGGAGATGTTACTGGCACCTGCTCAAGCAACTCGAAGATCAGTGGGACGATAAGTGATACAAGTGATATATATATGTATATATTAATTTTATTGATTAATTTTATTGAATCACCGTGAGATAGTTACAAGCGCCCATGTTTGGGTTACAATCACACAATGATCGAACACCCATCCCCCCACCAGTGCCCACCCCCCACCACCAATATCCCCGGTATTATAACCCCCCTTCCCCGCCCTCCCTCTGCCTCCATGGCAGACATGATTCCCCCATTCTCTCTCTTTACTTTGGGGCATTATGGTTTGCAATACAGACCCCGAGAGGTGATCACGTTTGGTCCTCGATCTACTCTCTGCACACATCCCCCATCCCGAGCGGTCCCTCCAGCCGTCATTTTCTCAGTGATCCCCTAGGAGAAGTTCTTTGACTAGACGACAGTGCTCAGTGAACACACACGCCCACGCATGCCCACGCAGGTCCCCGTTCGGAGCTGGTTAGGGAGAACGCAGCGCCAGGGAATATTCTGGCAACACGCCACTGCAGAACTGTCTTCCCGTGGGGTGTCGATGGCTTCCCGAACCCGTGTTATTTGATTAGGAGGGAGGCAGGTGCTCCTCGCTCTCCTTCCTCCCGTGCTCGGCCGTGGTGGAATTCCTTTCGGGGTCCATTGCAGCGGGTGAAGCTCGGAGCCAGCCGCCCGCCCGCCTGGTCCCTGTCTCACGTGCCTCTGTCGCCTGGTTTCCCTCCCCCCTCGGTCCTCCCCCCTCTGACTCTCAGAATCCGTCAGCGCATGCTTGTGTTTATTCGTCACTGTCACTGTCACGGTCCTCCCGTCGTTCATCGATTTGCTCGAGCGGGCCCAGTAACGTCTCCATTGGAGACTTTGTTGTTACTGTGTCTGGCATCTCGAATATGTCACGGGGAGCTTGCCAGGCTTTGCTGTGCAGGCGAGATACTCTCGGTAGCTGGCCGGGCTCTCCGAGAGGGGCGGAGGAATCAAAACTGGGTTGGCCCAGTCGGCAGCATGCAAGGCAAACGCCCTACCGCTGTGCCATTGCTCCAACCGTAGATTTTTTTTGGGAGGGGGGGATCATACCCAGCAATACTCAGGGGTTAGCCCTGGCTCTGCACTCAGGAATGACCCCTGGTGGTGCTCAGGGGACCCTATGGGATGCTGGGAATTGAACCTAGGTCGGCCGCGTGCAAGGCAAATGCCCTCCCCGCTGTGCTATCGCTCCAACCCCCTTACTCCTAGATTTCTTGCTAGTCTTTGCGACCGGATCCAGGGCTGGCGTCCGCTGCTAGGACACGGTGCTCGAGTTGCCGTGGCGCTTCCCTGGGTGGGGAACTGGAGGGAACAGGGTGTGTTGGTGGACGTGGCGGTTCTCAGGCACGTGACTCGCTCCCCGGCAACCACAGGGGCTGGCTCCATCTCCTTAGTAACTGCCCTTGCTCAGACGTCCCCGGAGAGGCCTTGATTCTGGGAAAAGAATGTCTGGGCATCCCCGGGTACCGTTTAGGAGAAATGACACTCAATCATCCACTCCCCTGTCAGTTCAAGTTGAAATACTCGATGGCGCTGTCAGAATCTGGCCAATAGCAAATAACTTATTGTCATAGTCTATTGCAATAACACGTAAGTATTTGTCAATAACAATGCAAAGACTCGCCCCTCCGACTTCCCGCGTGGGTGAAGCTAAATCAAACGGTGACACAGAGGCAAGGAGAGGGTTCTCTGTGATTAAATCGGGGAACGGAGGGAGAGCCGGGGGAATGAAGGGGCGTCGGGGCCCAGTGGGGATTCGCCCGCCCGGCCTAGGAGCTCTCAGAGGAGCTCCCGAAGGCCCAAGAGCTGGCCTGGAGGGAGCCCTGCAGGGAGCCCAGCCCGCGGCCACCCAGACTCTGCGGGACGCAGGTGGGGACACGGGCTTTGAGCTGTTGTCTGGGGGCCATGGCTGGCTGTGCTTGGGGGTCACTCCTGTGGTGCTTGGAGGCCCTCCGTGGCGGCTGCGGTGCTGGGGCCAGGATGGCTCCCCCCGAAGCCTGGTCCCAGCCCGGCGCACGCTTCGGCCATGGCCAGCCGGCTGCGTCTGGAGAGGGGCCACCTGGCAGCGCCCAGTGCCGAGTCTTGGGGAGGTCCAAGCTCTGTTTCACAGAGAGTTGCTTTTCTCTCCCGCCACTGACCGGAGCCCCGTGTGTTGTCCTACAGGACCCACATCTAGGACCCGCATCTAGGACCCACGTCTAGGACCCGACCCCCCCTTACCATGTGTCCCCATGGCCGGGGGCCCTCCCGCGCTCCGGTTCCCCTCGAGTCTGTGAAGACAGTGGCGGTGCCAGACGTCTGCCGGCTGGCGGTCAGCGTTGCTGGCGACCACAGGGTCAGCCCAGAGCGGGTGGAGCTGCAGTTAGGAGATGAGACGGAACCGCACAGCCCTCCTGACGTCACGGGGGGCTCCGCCGAACTCCCGTCCTCCAGCAAACGGCACTTCGTTGCGTGTGTGCGTGCGTGTGAATGTGTGTTTGTGTGTGTGCATGTGTGTGAGTGTGCGTGTGTGAATGTGAGTGTGTATGCGTGAGTGTGTCTGCAAGTGTGTGAGTGTGTGCGAGTGTATGTGTGTGTGTGTATACGTGTGAGTGTGTGAATGTGAGTGGTGTGTGCGAGTGTGTGCGAATGTGTGTATGTATCAGTGTGTGAATGAGTGTGTGGGTGTGAATATGTGTGTGTGTCTGCGAGTGTGTGTGCGAATGTGTGTGAATATGCACATGTGTATGTGAGTGTGTGCATGTGTCTGCGAGCATGTGAGTTTGCGCAAGTGTGTGTAAGTGCATGTATGTGAGTGTGTGAGTGTTTGCATCTGTGTAAGTGTGTGAGTATGTGTGAGTGTGTGCATCCGTGTGATTGTGCAAGTGTGTGATTGTGTGTGTGCATGTGTATGATGGTGTGTTTGTGAGGGTGTATAAGTGTGTGTGAATGTGTGAGTGTGTGTGTATGTGTGTGTGAATATGAGTATGAGAGTGTATGAATGTGAGTGTGTGACTATTTGTAAATGTGTGAGTGTGAGTGTGTGAGTGTGCCTTTGGGTGTGTGTCTGTGTGTGCTTGGCCTCTCCTGGCTGTGCTCAGGGGTCACCCTGGAGCCCGTCCCTGGTGAGACGGCTGCAGCGTGCAGGGGTCTGTGCTCGCCCCCGGTGCCTGGCCCGTTCCTCCCAGGTCTCTGGGCCTACAGCTCAGTGCCGGGCAGGGGGCGGGTGCTGCTCTGATGACCAGGCCCGTGCCCCCGGGCTGCACCTGGAGACGCCTGAGGCGGGTGGGGTCCCGGGGCAGCGCCAGGCCTGAGCTGGGTTAGTGTGTGCTGGACCGGGCCTCCCCTCCTCTGGCCCGGGGCCCGGCGGCCTTTCACAGCGTCCGGCAGGGGCCTGGCCACAGCGGGCTGGCCTCTGCCAGTGACTCAGGCCTGGCAGGAACCTGCCCCTCGCCACACTGACCTCCCCTCGGCCACTCTCCGCCGAGCTTCCTGCCCATCTGCGGGACCAGGCCGGAGCCACGGGCCTGGGAGGCCGCTGGGGTTCCGATGAAGCAGCCCCCGCCGGGGGTTTCGTGGACCTTCTCTCACTTGATGGACTCTGCGTGCTGTGAAGGACCATGTCCAGCACTCCAGTCCTCGGGGCCCTGGTCCCACCATGCGTGGCTGCGGGGGGGGGGGGGGGCAGCTGATGTCCAGCAGCCGCGGGAAGTGACCGGCACCTCTGGCATCTCTGAGTGGTCGGGGGTCTCCTTCCCCCCCTCCCGGCAGCCACGGAAGGTGGGGCGGCAGCGGGGGAGGGGATCCGTGTAACCCGGTGAGTGGTACAAATGCAATAAGGCTCCGCGCTCCTGTTTAATCTGGGAGGTTTTTCTCCTGGACCACGCGGCGCGTAATGGACGGTTCCAGCCAAATTATCCATTATTGCTCCCAAAGTTTACAATTAAACTATCGATCAAAACTGGCAGGGAGATTTCTCCGGCAGCCTGCGCGGAGAGACACCACCGAATTGCATCAGGCCTGTCGGCGTGGAGCCGGGAGGTGACAGAGACGGAGACGGAGGCTGACAGATGGACGCGGCTGGGCCGACCCACCGTCCACCGCGGGCCCCGCCGTAGGTCACCGCTGAGGAGAGCAGCAGCGCCCCCGGGAGGCGCCCGGGCCGTGCCGGGCGGTGTCACGGCCGGGGGTCCCCGCTGTGGCGACCCCGGTCCCTGGCTGCAGAAATTGGGTTGAGCGGACGCTCTCCACAGGGACCCTGCCCGGCTTCCCGACTCCGCCAGACACTGCAGATGCATCTTTGCTGGGGAATTCCACAATAAAATGACTGTTATTTATCATTATAAACCTCTTTATCATTTAGTCAATAAAAGGGCCCTCTCTCCCTGTTTTTCCTGTGGCGTGCTCAGAGCCAGAAATCCGTATTACTCTCCCCGGGCCCGCGGGCAGGAGATGTCAGGGCGAGAGCGTGATGGAGCCCGGCTTCCTGGCTCAATTGCGTATGAAGGCCCGAGGCGCGGGTGCCCGCTCCCTTATTGCACGAGCTGCCGCCCCTCCCGCCTCCCCCCTCCCCGCCTCCCCGCGCCGCACCTGCCGGGCTCGGAGCACGGACACACCCACCGCATCCAGCTTCTCGAATTTTCTGGAGGGGCCGGGAGTGGTCAGGAGGAAGGGCAGCGGGCCCCCTCCCCGAACCCTGGAACTCGGAGAGCCCGGGCGGGGGGAGGGAGGGATGGGGGTCTCTGCAGGAGGCGCCCACGGGGGTCCCTGAGGCAGGTTGCACAGAGGGAGGGAGGGGGGACACAGCTCCATCCTCCTGCCTGGAGCCCCAGGGTGGCCGTCCAGGTCCCCTTCCTCCCGCCCCGAGATTCTCAGAGCAGGACGGGGAGGGTCGATCCTCTCCAAAGCCCCTGCTTGGGGGTCCCACCCTCTCCTAGTGCTCAGCGAGGCTGTGGGCTTCTAGTGCTCCCTGAGGCTGTGACTCTGGCCAGGCAGACTGGGGGCTCTCGTGCTCCGGCCGGCCCGAGGGTGGTAGCAGGGGCAGAGAAGGGGCAGCCACAGGGCCTGGAGCCCAGGGAGAGCTGGCGGGAGGGACTCGCCCCCAACCCCAGGCCCAATCTGCAAACGGAGGAAGCGAACTTGGCCCTCTCTGCGTGGCTGGATTCGATAAGCCCCGGGATGTCTGATTCTGGGAGGAAATGACGCGGAGAAACTCGGAAACCAGTGCTCTTAGGGCTGGGGGTGCGTTAGAGAGAATCCCCTCCCATGCTGCTGTCTGAGAGGGGAAGGACGGGCTCTGGGAAGCGAAAACAAAGACGCAGACAACGCAGGAATGTTCCAGAAGGCTTCCCGGGTGGGCACCGGAAGACAGCTCCTGGCTCTGGGCTGGCTCAGGGTCCCCTTCCACTGGGGGGGGGGGGTCTTGGGAGACGCCCTCGAGGCTCTTGGCCGCGGGGGGGGGGCCCGAGGGAGACCCTGCTCCGTCAGAGCCGTGCGCTCCCGGCCGTGGTTTCTGTCTGTCCCCAGAGTGGGGCAGGCGCCCAGGACTCAGCCTGACACGGCAGGCCTTGGGCTGGTCTCGGCCACTGCACCCACAGGCAGGGCCAGGGTCCCCACGGAGTCGGGGTGCAGCTGGGGTAGGGATTAGTACTCGGGTTTACCAGGTAGGCTCTCTGCTCCCAGCCTCTGACACACCGTCTATTCTGTCGCGTCCAGCATCCGGCTATTGTCTGTCTGTCCACCCTCCAAGCGGCCCTCCCCTTCCCCATGGTACCTCCCTCCCTCCTTCCCTCCCTCCCTCCCTCCCTCCCTCCCTCCCTCCCTCCCTTCCTTCCTTCCTTCCTTCCTTCTCTCTCTTCTTTCTTTCTTTCTTTCTTTCTTTCTTTCTTTCTTTCTTTCCTCTCTCTTCTTCCCTTCTTTTTTCTTTTCTTATTTCTCTGCCCACATACCCATCCATCATATATCAATCTTCCATCCATCCATCTTTCATTCGTCCATCATCTACCTACCTACCCATCACCCTTTCGGCCATCGTCTATCTCATCTACATTTGTACTTTTCTTATCCACTGTAAAGCCCCATCCCCAAATAATGATGCTCTCAGACTATTACCCATAGAACACAGACGGAGGCAGGAAGGATTTTCTTTGGTCCTGCCTGTTATTGCCTCACCTGTGGGCTGATGCCCAGAGGAGCTCCAGGGCAGAGCAAAACGACATAGAATTCTTGTTGGCAAGGCTCATTTGCACCTCAGAGAACTCAGCCTCACACTGGGCTCTACTGATCTCCAGGTCGAGACCAACCAGCCTTGGGGAACGGCAGGGGAATGGCGGCCCGTCGGGCCCGGGGCTTGGAAGCAGAACTTCCGGAACGTCCACGTTCCACTTGGATGGACAATGCGTGGACGGCAACACTTCTGGCCCCTGCCGTGGAGCTGCCAAAGGAAACGATGGTCACTTGTTGGGCTCCCGCTGACAACAGGGCCTGACCCCGAAAGGCCTGGGGTACTCGTGAATGTTGATAAAAAGGATTCTTTTTTATTTGGGGCTGGAGCACTGTATTCCCATCGTGGAGTGAGATCTTCTGTCGGGCTGTCAACCCTTCCACAAGGGAGCGTGTGGGGTAAACGCGAGGGGAAGGTGAGGTTGCACTTTCATTCTGCACCAGATGTCACAGCGATCAAGAGGGAAACTGAAAACAACAAGAAGTGCGATTAGGACAGCAACATGGCGCGACTGTTTTCCTTCTCTGGAGAAGACAAGCACACACGTTTGAAGAGAAATTCCCAGGCGGTGTGGCCGGACTCGGGATCATGAGCACGGACCTGACCCGCCGTCTGGGGGCACCTGGGGGGGGGTAGGACCACGTGGCCTTCAGGTGCCAGGTAGGACGGCAGCCGTCTGCGAATCAGGAGAAAATCCAGCCTCCAGTGGCCATAAAGATGCACCTTCCGTGCCCCGGGCTAAGCGGGGGCGAAGAACACAGTGCGATTTTCCACATCGGAATATGAAGAAACGAAACAAAGCGAAATAAGAGTAAATGCCCAGAGTGTAGCACGGTAGCACTGTCCTCCCGCTGTTCGTCGATTTGCTCGAGTGGGCCCAGCAACGTCTCCATTGCGAGACTTGTTGTTATTGTGTTTGGCAGATCGAATACGTCACGGGGAGCTTGCCAGGCTTTGCCGTGCGGGCGAGATGCTGGCCACTGGGTAAGTTGACCAAGGAGGCCGTCTCCGTAGCATTGGTAGATGACACTTGGTGTGACGATTGTGTAGCACGTTCCGATGGCAAATAACCACGCGTGGACGTGACGTTCTGTCTGCCCCACAGCCTGGACGGCTCCGGGCCAGACCCATCACCAATATGACTCTTCCTCCTCCGTATATTCAAGCACCCGCTGCTTTCCTGTGTGCTGCCGACCAGAAACTAGTGTGTGTCTTTCCATGGTCTGGCCATTCACTGATTGCCTATTCATCCGTCTCTAATCAATCTGCAGATCTGGTTTATATTTCTCCCAACCCATCCATGCCTCTATCTAGATCTCTAGAAATATCTTTTTGTTCTGCAAAAGATGCTTCTTTGGTGTTTGAAAGCTACAATCTCAGGCACATCGAGTGACCCCTGTAAGCCCCGAGTCCCTCAGCACTAAACTGGGATTTATTTATTCATTTATTTTGGCTTTTAGGGGTCCCACCTGGTGATGCTCAGGGCTGCCTCCTGGCTCTGCACTCAGGAATCACTCCTGGCAGTGCTCGGGGGACCCTATGGGATGCCGGGGATCGAACTCAGGTTGGCCGCGTGCAAGACAAACGCCCTGCCCGCTGTGCTATGGCTCCAGCTCAATTGACGCCCTCTGTGTTGGGGTTTGGGTTCTCCGCTCCTGAGCGGGCTCCCGACTGGTGAACACTGAGCGTCCGAGCTGCACCTCAAGCCTTTTCTCCTCTCACCTTGCCAAGCTCCGGCGACTGGCAATACTGCCCAGGAGGGCCGTACTGGTGGCTGTGCCCACCCCACACCCTCGCTAGGGACCTGATGCTGCAAAGAACCCAGCCCAGTTTTAGATTCTTCCGGCTGGACCCATCCCCCACGGGGGTGTGTTTTCTCATTCACCTTCCCTTGATGGCCCACGCCGCGTCCCTGGGGTGGAAATTCCCCAGGACGGAATGGCTGTGCTCTGGTGGGGGTCACACCCAGGAGCGTCAGCCAGAAGTCAGACAGAAAGGCCTCGTGTGCTCCTCTGCTGGGCTCTGGAGGCTGGACAGGCCCTGTGGGCATGCGGCCAAGTGAGGGTCACACGGGGCGAGCAGTGGACGCACGGGAGGCTGGCGGGCGCTTGCCAGCTCCCTGAACTCGGTCTCTACCTCCAGAATAGCGTGTCCCCACCCAGGAGGAGAAATGACCGGCCACGCCCATGAGACCGCAAGCACCTAAGAACCACGCTGCATACGGTGGAGAAAAAACACAGCTGCTGGGGCCAGAGAGGGGCTTGTTGCTGGCAGCCGAGATGACGAATATCTTGATTAGTGCTTATTTTTAGATTTTCAAGGCCAGAGACAGAAAAGACCGAAAAAGAATCATTCACCCCCCAGTTGAGAGCAAATGAAACTTGGAGATGGAGAGAGCGTATTTCAAGGCAGCAGACGCAGCCCCAGGCATCTCCCTTCGGTGGTCCTTAAAGGACTGAGGCATCACTGAGACATCGGCCCGCTCACCTTCTACAGCGGTGGCTGACGTACCCGTGGAGGAAATTTAAGAGAAACGATACACCTGGGTGCGGCCTAGTTCCCGAGACCGGCTAGGCTGGCCTTTTGGATCATATCTAGATCAGCAAACATGTTTCTCTAAAGGAAGTCGAGGATTATTATGTGACTGTTATCTTGACCTGTTTCCTGTGAACTAAGATGAATGTCAGAAAAGGCTCTGCTTGCTTTGTGTGTGTTTTGTTTTGGCATATAATCATTTGAGAATTCGTCCTGACACTTTATTCCAAAAGATGGGTATCTTCAGGGGAATTTCAGGACCGTTCCAATCGAGCTGCCACGGACAGATCTTTGTGATTGTAAAGCTGCCAGCCCAAACTCCTTTCATCTTGCGACTTCCACATTTGTGTTGGCTCTCTAGAGCTTGCTTGTCAAGGAATATTTTGTTACCCAGGCGACTTCTCTCTTGTACGTGTGTTACCAAGTGCACACACTCGGTACCCTCATTCGTGTCTTATCACAGAAGGGTTGAGGGATCCTGAGTGCCTGTGGTGGATGGGCAAGGGCGACTGAGGGTTTCTGAGAACTACAAGATGCATCGTCTAGTAGGACGTGGTTTACAAGCCCGGCACGCAGACCAGAGAAGGCACAGTGGGTAGATGAAGCATCTGCGGAGATTAAGTCGGACACAGACATCAAAGGAAGACAGAGGGCAGCTGGACCAATAGGTCAGCACGGCCGAGACAGGTGGCAGAGCGTAGCACAAATAATGTGTGAAACATTCATATGATGAGTTTTGTGCATTTGCATATATTATGCAAAGCAAGAATCCTCCTGTTCTCTCAGGCTGTGTTCATTTGAGGTCTTTGACTTACTTCAAATATCATCACAGTTGACTGAAGACCCTTCTGAGCATGGCTCCCTAGGTTATGACACTGACCACACACACACACACACACACACACACGCGCGCGCGCGCACATGCACACACACACACTGCACATTGTACTCTACACAAAGTGAGAAAAAAAAAGTTATGTCTTTCATCTCGCTATCCAGAGCTCTCAGCAGAGTTCTTGGCTTGTCGAAGGGCCCATTGATGTGTGGTGACAGACATAGACATGTCTTGTGGTGTTACCACGTGGGGCCAGGTCTCAATCACAAAGACCTCTGCACACTTCACCGCAGGGGCGGCAGTATGAAGCTTCGTTAATTTAAGTGAAAGAAGAGTGATATGATTAATTTCACTACATGTTGCTTTCGGGGTCACTGTCCCTGTCCTCCCGTTGTTCATCGATTTGCTAGAGCGGGCCCAGTAAAGGCTCCATCGTGAGACTTGTTGTTGCTATATTTGTCATAGTGAATACATCATGGGAAGCTTGCCAGGCTTTGCCGTGCGGGCGAGATACTCTCGGTAGTTTGCCGGGCTCTCCAAGAGGGGTGGAGGAATCGAACCCGGCTCAGCAAAAGCCCTACCGCTGTGCTATGGCTCCAGCCCTGTTTTAGGGGAAGAACTAAAAAATGAAAGATTTCAGCTGAACGTAGAATGGGTTTCTAATATGTTGGCTTACCGGTCATTTGGTATCAGGAACACCCAGATCATAGTTCAATATTCCCATATCAGGAATACGGGCCGGGGCTACGTTTCCTGTGAGGCAGGTTAACAACGTGAGCACTGCTGTTTCCTGCAATGGTCTTGAGGTGTCTTTTAAATTCAATATATTATAAATTTTATAGTAATACATGTTATATTTTAAATCTTCTGGTGTCACTAGTTTAAATTTTATACCAGGTCACAGTTGCTCAATAAAAATTTGTGCCATGGAAAGATAGGGGACTCCTTGGAGAAAAGGCAGGAAAAGGGACATGGCCCACTGGTCTCGTTAAATCGACTTCTTTGGCTCACCAAGTTTGTAAAATAAATGTCTATATCATTTTTTCTGATTAAAAAAGCGGCCTGCAGAAAATTGGGAAAAATTTAAAAGCCCAGAGAACAAAATAAAATAACTAATCATTCAACTTTTTTCCCAAAGAACATTTTATTTAATACATTTGCCCATAAACAGGCTATAAAAGGTAATTTTTATAAAAATTGTTCATTTGTATAAAAGCAATTTTTGAGTTTGTTGAGTTTTGCCTTTGAAACATTATTTGAAACAATGACTTTGCATTTTGTCAATGTGTGGGATTCACTTTTTTTTTACTTTTTGGGTCACACCCGGCGATGCTCAGGGGTTCCTCCTGGCTCTGCACTCAGGAATTACTCCTGGCGGCGCTCAGGGGACCATATGGGATGCTGGGAATCGAACCCGGGTTGGCCACGTACAAGGCAAACGCCCTACCCGCTGTGCTATCGCTCCAGCCCCGGGATTCACTTCTTGACCAACTTATTATGTGTATCACTGGAGAAAGTTTATTTCTTTAGAAATAATTTTCTGGTGAATATGATAAAAAATGAGTACCTGAATTTATTTCATTGGTATGTTGTATAAATTGGGCTGGAGTGATAGCACAGTGGTAGGGCGTTTGCCTTGCGCGCAGCCAGCCCGGCTGAGCCGGGTTCGATTCCTCTGCCCCTCTCGGAGAGCCCGGCAAGCTACCGAGAGTATCTCGCCCGCACGGCAGAGCCTGGCAAGCTCCCTGTGACGTATTCGATCTGCCAAACACAGTAACAACAAGTCTCACGATGGAGACGTTACTGGACCCGCTCGGCAAATCCACGAACAATGGGAGGACAGTGCTACAGCGCAGGCATGCAGTTAGGCGACAATTCGTGGGGGATGAGACTCAACACCGGATACTTGGTGCTTGTAAAATGCTCCTAGAAGGTCCCTCCTGGGCCCCTATGCTGGGACAGGTCTCTGCTCTGACACTGGTTGCTATGCTTTCCACCTGACCCCGGTGCCCAGAAGGAAGGCAGCAGGGACTTCTCCACCCATGGACCGAGGAAGAGTCCAGTTACTCAAGATACACCGGGTTAGAGTTTTAATAGCATGTATTGCTTTGATCATATCTTTATGCCAGCATGTTAAAAATATCAGAGGGGCTGGATTGATAGCACAGCGGGCATTTGCCTTGCACGCGGCCGACCCGGATTCAATTCCCAGCATCCCATATGGTCCCCTGAGCACCGCCAGGAGTAACTCCTGAGTGCAGAGCCAGGAGGAACCCCTGAGCTTCGCCGGTTGTGACCCAAAAAGCAAATAAAATGAAATAGAATAAAATAAAAATATTGTAAATATTGATTCCTACTGATCAACGCAGGATAGACCATGAACTCAAGGCGACTTCACGTGTCAACTACTGCAGAACACTTGACTCCAGCCTGGGAGGACATGTCCATGGATGCTAAAATTAGTAATTTTCATGAGGAACATGATATTCAGAAACAAATACTTTAAAATTGCGGCTCAAGGGGCTGGAGAGATAGCACAGCCGGTAGGGCGTTTGCCTTGCATGCGGCTGACCTGAGTTCGATTCCCAGCATCCCATATGGTCCCCTGAGCACCGCCAGGAATAACTCCAGAGTGCAGAGCCAGGAGGAACCCTTGTGCATTGCTGGGTGTGACCCAAATAGAAAAAAATTAAAAACATAAATAAATAAATAAATAAATAAAATAAAATTGCAGCTCGAGATACTAGCTGGTCACAAAGAAAAACATTAACACTATTGTGGAGAAGACAAACCAGAACCTCTTGGACCATTTGAAGTTTTCGGGAAAAGGGCATCTTGAGATCACAGCTCCTGAATTAATGCACGCTGCAGAGCAATCCCACTTATATGTTATTTTTTGGCAGATGATCAATTTACAATGAAGCTGCATATTATAAAATGCTTTGTTCCAGTTTCACGGGTGAGTAGGGAATCTCCTCAGTGTTTCTCATAAGCAAGAAATAATGTTTATTACCTTGTCTGTGCTTATTACTTTGAAAGGCCCTTTGTGCGTCTTGGTCATTTTTCTTTGGAAACCCCCGTGATTTTCTTCATCCGAAAGTTGGGCGTTGACAGAAGGCGCCAAGCCAGGTGCAGAGGGGGCGCCAACGCGCGGGTGGGGCTTCCCCACTCGAGCTCCTCCGCGTGGGGAAGGGTTTCTCCACGCAACCTGCTGAATGAAGACACTCAAGTCCTTTTGCTCCATTCCAATGTTGAAAAGGTGAAATGCAATTTCTAAGATGTCTAGGTAGTAGCTCCTTGCTCTGGGGTGGTAGGGCAGCTCACTCGTGAGTGGCCAAGGCGCTCCCAGGCGTCTGAAAACGGCGAAGTCATGAGGGAGGAGATGGGCTATTTCTGTCTTGTAGACGCAGATGCTCCGCCCCTCTCGAGAGCCCGGCCAGCTACCGAGAGTATCTCGCCCGCACGGCAGAGCCTGGCAAGCTCCCCGTGACGTACTCGATATGCCAGACACAGTAACAACAAGTCTCATGATGGAGACGTTACTGGGCCCGCTCGAACAAAAACGATGAACAATGGGAGGACAGTGACAGTGACAGTGACAGTGACAGACTCAGAGGAGGGGAAAAGACAGAATCAAAACAAACATTCCACTGACTGACCACTGTGTGTGTGTGTGTGTGTGTGTGTGTGTGTGTGTGTGTGTGTGTAATAGTTGCTTTTTCCCCCGAAACTTCTTTCCTTTCATCTTTTAATCCCGCTTATTTTTCACACCTTGCCCAACAACCTCTGGGAAGGAAAGCTTGGACTCGTGCTGCCCGGGTGTCTCGGCCCCTGACAGTCACACGAGCGAGAAGATCGGGAGCAGGCCCCTGCCTTGCAGGAGGGGAGACCCCGGGAGGGAGAGCTGGCAGAGACAAGAGCTGAAGACGGCGGCACCCGGGGTGACGAGAACCTGACAGTCTTGCCTGCAGCCAACCCCACTCTCCATTTTAACCCGATTTCCCTTCCGTACCCAAATCCTAGGATTCCGGGGCTAATATTTTTGTTTTGTGCAAATAGTTTCCACTTGGGAGAGGGAAGAAATTCAGTTGAATACCAATGAAGAGACTTTAATAGGAGAGCCTGGCTCCGACTCTACACCGTGATTTATTTACGCTCTCTTGGGATCCTCCTTATAAATTATTCCATATCTCTTCGCTGTCCTGTGTATATTGTAACTTTTGTCACAAATAAACAGCTTTTCAAACTTCAGAGGGTTCCGCCTCTTCCAGCCTATCGTCCCAAGATGGGGACTGCTACACACAGACTTGGTTCTTGGGGACAGGAAGGGTCAGAGTGGGCAGCTTGCGAAGAGTGGCCCCTCCCGGAGGGAGGAGCTGGGCTGGGGTTCCCTCCTCTACACCCAAGGCTGGACCCCAAGTCCTCGTCGGAGCACGGTGTGGCTTGGGCCCTGTCCTGGAGTGAGAACTCCCCGTGAGGCTGGGGCCCAGAGTGATGGCGCGTCCTCAGCTTCTCTTGTGCAGATATGCCGGCCGGCCAGTCCCGGGTTCAGCCCCGGGGAGGCCGAGTGCGCTGGGGCGGCCACCTTCCAAGGACCGTGTAGACGAGAACCCTGCCGGGGCCTGGGGAAGCCAAAGCTCATCCCGAGCTCGTGAGATTTCCACCCCGAGTGATGTTCTCGGTGCGTGTCCCCATCCTACCCCCCAGGAGTCCCACTGGGTTGGTGACTGGCCCAGGACTCAGGCGCCTATTAACCCCGCGGATCCCGAGACCAAACACCACGTCGCCCCCGAAACCTGCTCTGAGAACGTTTTAAACTTGGGCACCCTGATGTGCCGACCACAGGGCTCTCACCGTACGTGACCAGCTGCCATATCCACCACCGCTGTCCCCGGGCCCTTCACACCCCACCCTGACTCCTTGGCGTCTGCGTTTTCCATTTTCTCTCTTTCCGCTCGCAGAAGCGGCTGCTCTGAGGTGCAGCTTCGCGCAGGCGTGCACGGGGGCTTCTCCCGCCCCCTGCCGCATCACCCCCGATCCCTCTTCCTGCTACCCTGCATCTCCCCCCCACCCCCACCCCTGTTGTTTTCATCTCTGCACTCCCTCCTCATCTCGTCCTCTTGGTTCTCGTCACAGTCTCATAATTCTCGCTCCGGATGGTTCCTTATGTGCAACCTCTTCTTTGTCATTGCATTTCCTTTGGCTTCAAGTCTAAATATTTGGGGGGCTTGGGACTGTCCAAAAAAAATGTGGGTCTAGATCACGTATTGATGAATGTTTATTTACTTTTGCCCATTCAGAAAATAAAGTATTTTCTGAAGCATTCAACTATTCTGAAAACTCTGCCCCAAATTAAAAGGAAGCTGCCGAGTCGAGCAGAGAGCTTTCAGCTGGCTGTTATCCAAGGGTCTGCCGGGCTGGTGCTCACGGCCGGGGTCGCGGGGACTCGGGTCCAGCCGCAGCTGGCTCCGGGCCATGCCGTGCTCCGCCCGCCCCTCGCTGAAGGCAGACCCGCCATCCGCTCCCCTTGGACGGTCCAGCTGCCCCGACTGGCCAAGGCCCTGCTGTGGCTTCCCGCCTCCCACCGCATCCCAGGTTCCCACTGAAGTGCCCCGCGCTGCTCGCGGGAGGTTCCCTTCCCGCCTGCTCCATCTGAGTGCTCCTCCCGCAGGGCCAGCCACACTCAACCCCATCCTCTCCCGGAAGGAGCCTCACGCCACCGAGAGAAGAGTTTCAAGGGCCCTTCTCAGCCGCAGGGTCTAACTCAGAGCCCAGGACGCCGCAACGAGCCTCCCCCCCTTTCAGCCCCTTCCAAGTCAAGGAAACAGAATCTTAGAGCCTGTATTGCAAACCGTAGCACCCAAAGGAGGCGTTAAAAATTAATAGTACTAAGTGATCATCATGCTTGGTCCATTTAGTACTGTTAGTTTTTAATACCCCAAAGGGAGGGAGAGAGACAGTCAGAGGGAAGGTGCCTGCCACAGAGGCAGCGGTGGGAAGGGGTGGGGTGGCGGGAGGGACCCTGGGGACCTTGGGGGTGGAGAACGGGCACTGCTGGGGGATGGGTTGGGCTGAAACGTAATCACGAAGGTTTGTAAGTCTGTAACTGCATCTCACGGTGATTCGGTAGAAAACAATAAATAAAAAAAAAGAATCTGGCTCGTTGGGCAAGGGGGACTGAGACGATGGTGGGGAGGAGGCGGTGGGGGCATTGGGACACGGCATGTGCGGAACCCATGTTCACGCCTGACACAGGACCGCAAGTCACAATGCCTCACTCGAAAGAAAGAGAGAAAGGAAGGAAGGAAGAAGAGAGAGAGAGAGAGAGAGAGAGAGAGAGAGAGAGAGAGAGAGAGAGAGAGGACCGATCCCCTTACCTAGGGCTGGTCCTATCCAGTAAGGTTCATGAATGTGCAGTTTCAAAATCTTCGTAAGTTTGAATTTTTAGTTGATCTGATATCTTGTTTGTAATGTTTAAGGTTGGGCTGGAGCAATAGCATAGCGGGTAGGGTGTTTGCCTTGCACGCGGCCGACCCGGGTTCGATTCCTCAACCCCTCTCGGAGAGCCTGGCAAGCTGCCGAGAGAATTTCGCCCGCATGGCAAAGCCTGGCAAGCTCCCCGTGGCATATTAGAGATGCCAAAAACAATGACAACAAGTCTCCCAATTTGTCGTGAGACGCTTCTGGTGCCCGCTCGAGCGAGATCGGCGAACAACGGGAGGACGGTGCTACGGTGCTGCAATGTTTGAGGTGACGAATCTTATTCTCCAATTTCTGTGCTCACACTTGCTGAGTGCAGTCCAGCTCCTCCTATTTCATCGTTGAGAAAGCATATGAAAACCTTTGCCAGCCATCAAGGGGTCCTAACGAAAGAGATGAAAATGTCTTGAATATGCAACTGCAACTAGTGGTGGAGGTTTAAAAGAGTCACAGTACCCACCTGAAAGTAGTATTAGAAATATATTGTACTGAGAAAATCTCCTGCCCCCGCGCCTGGCTGTCCTCGCCGGGGCCCCTTGGAGGGGAGCGGGTTGAGCTTTCCTCCCCGCCCCGGCCAGGGCTACGGCAGCCGGAGACCTCCAGGACCAGCCACCACCATGCTGAGACCACTCTCCGCACACCTGAAGGTATTGGCAGAGGGACAAAGCCACGCGGGTTCCGGGGCCGAGACCTCCAAGCCTACTCGAATTGGAGTCGAGCATCTTCCACCCTGATCCTCCAAATTCCAGTAGGCGGGGGTCACACCCACCACCTGGCCCCCTGGCGCCGTGTAATCCCATCAGCGGCCAAGACTCAGAGACTATAAAATCCAGATCCCGGACGAGAGCAGTGCAGTCTCTGCCCCCGCGCCTCGGTGTTCCTTCCCGGAGTCCCTTGGAGGGGAGCGGGTTGAGCTTTCCTCCCCGCCCCGGCCAGGGCTACGGCAGCCGGAGACCTCCAGGACCAGCCACCACCATGCTGAGACCACTCTCCGCACCCATGAAGGTACTGGCAGAGGAACACAGCCACGCGGGTTCCGGGGCCGAGACCTCCACGCCTACTCGAATTGGAGTCGAGCATCTTCCACCCAGATCCTCCAAATTCCAGTAGGCGGGGGTCACACCCACCACCTGGCCCCCTGGCGCCGTGTAATCCCATCAGCGGCCAAGACTCAGAGACTATAAAACCCAGCTCCCAGAAGACATCTTATTATCTCATTCCTACTTTGGAAAAATGGCAGGCTACCGAATGTAGCCTGCCCCCACGGCAGAGTCTGGCAAACTCCCCGTGGTATACCCAATATGCCAAATACCAGTAACAATGAAGGGTCTCATTCTCCTAACTCTGAAAGAGCCTTGAATATGGCACTTTTTAAAAAAATCTCAGGGCTAGGACGAAGGAGATGTTACTGAGGCCTACTCGAGGCAATTGTCGAGAAAATCTGATCAGATCATGATCTCGTCGGCAGTGGAATAAGAATGACAGTGAAAACACAAAATTATCACTCACCCCGGACCCCACCTATTCTAGGCAGGCATAGAGGGAGATAAAGGTCCCAGCCTTGGGCTATGGGAGAGGTGCCCCTCTTCGAGGTGACTCCGTGAAGGGTCATCCATAGCACTCGGTGGCCCTGTAGAGCCGATGATGAAGACGGTCTGTGGTGGCCGTGACTGTGATCGTGAGAGACGGGATGGTGACCCTGGTGAGTGGTGATGGTGACCCGTGCAGTGATGGTGTTGCTGGTGGCTGCAGCCCTCCCGGTCTCTGCACTCGGGGTCCCTGTTGAGGGAAGTTTCTCCTTCAGGGTTCCTCACCCTCCCCACCTCCCTTGGCTCCAATGAGCCTTGCCCTCTAATCTCCGGGGCTGCCGTCCGACTGTGTGTCCCCAGGGACCCGCCCTGACCCCTCGGCTTGGCCGAGCCGCCACCACCGTAACCGCTCGTGGCGAGCTGCACTCCCTGTTCTCTGTAGTGTTTTCCGCAAGCTTAGTGAATTTATTACCCACCAAGCATCCTGAATTTATTATTTACAAAATACATGTCCAATCTCGGCCAACGTGGCGGGGCCCGTGTGCTCCTATGATTGATGGCACCCCCGGCTCATCGCGGGGGCTGCCGTCATCCCGGGCCCTCGGCTGACATTTGCGGAGGACCCCAAACGGGAGCGAAATGGCGCTGGCTGTCCGGCGGAAGGGGACAGGCCTCTGCCACTTCGCTCCGAGAGCTGAAATACGGCCTCTCTCGCCCACAGTTTAAGGAGCATCCCCCGCGCGAGAATCATTTTAAATAAGAGGCGAACAGTTTTGCAAAGTCTCTAGAAATAGTCTCCGATGAATCCAAGTGCATTGCAAAAGAAGGGGGGAAAAAAGGGACGTGAAAAAAAAATGGTACCCTGATTAAAAAAAAATGGGGAGGAATTGGAGGCGGCACGAAGAGCCATAACTTAAAGGCTCCTCCCCAGGTGCTCGCTCGAGGCCGACTCCTGCCGGACCTGGGCAGCGGGGGGCCCGGGCGGGGCTGGGCATCGCGGGGCCTAGGCCGCGGCCGGCGTTCGGGGCAGGACGGAACGGCCGTAAAGATGACATGCTTGCTTGGCGGCTCCCTGTCGGGGCGCCCATGTATTACCTGGATCTAATTATCTCCTCTCCGGCTGACGGGGGCCTCGCGCGGAGCCGCTCCATCACGCCGCCCGGCCGGCTTCCAGGGGGCTGTCTCCCGGCTTGATATATTTTTGGGTCCCCCGCTCATTGGATGAACAAGCCGAAGCAAATCATGTATTGACCTCAAAGCATTTATAAACTGTAGAACATTATATTCTCATCAGAGCCAGGGGGCCAGTCAAGTACTGCTTCTCCGCCGTGAAACATGGTTTTGCTTATGCACTGTGCTACGGGCTCGGACCCGAACCCCCATACATCATCGCTGACACTTGCCGCCTTCTTTATTGAAAGGCAAAACAAAGAGTTGAGGACAAAAATCATTACTTCTTTGGCAATTTTTCACAAAATGCTTTCCTCGCGTACTTGACACCCAGATGGGCACTGCGGTGTGAGGCGATGATGTATCGGGGCGTGACAAATTTCATTTCCTTGCCGGAGCGGGGACGAGGGGGACGCACCAAGTTTGGGGAGTCGTGGACATATTTTTAAGAAAGAAAAGAAAGAGGATTTCCTAAAAGAAGCTGCCCTGTGTGTGTGCATGTGTGTCCGTGTGTGTGTGTGTGCATACGTGGGTATGCACGTGTGCGTACATGCATGCATGCGTGTGTGGATGTGCGTGTGTGTATATATGTGTGCGTGCATGTGTGCGTGTGTGTATGCGTGTGTGTGGTGCATGCATGTGTGTGCGTGCGTGTGTGCATACGTGTGTATGCATGTGTGCGTACATGCACGCATGCATGCATGCGTGTGTGTGCATGTGTGTGGGTGCATGTGGGCATGCGTTTCTGGAGGGAAGGACCATGAAAGGAAGGCACGGCCCAGATGCCATGAGTGGGGACGGCTCCGACATCCGCGAGCACTTCCAGGCTCCTGAGCGTGGGGCACGTGGGGCTTGGAGGAGGGGCAGGACCCCCGCCTGCAACAGGAGCTTCCTGGGTGGCCTGAGAGGTAACCCGCCTCAGGGTCCAGGCTGAAAAGCCCAAGCGTGGGGTGAAGCGTGGACCCCAAAGGGCCCACCCCCGGGGAGCGGGGCCGGCCTGCAGGAGCAGTGGGAGGGGAGGGTCTGAGCCCACTCACCCCCGAGCCACCAGGACCCTGCGTCTAACCCCTGGGAGACCTTGAGGTTCAGGGCAGTTAAGACCCACAGCTCGGGAGGCCGGTGCCTGGGATCAGGCACAGGCAGGCTTGGGGCCTGGGTTCTGCTCTTGGGCTCACAGACGCTGCACTAACTACCCCCGGCCTCTCTGGGAGGGTCTCACGCCCTGACCGAGACCCGTGTGAGAACTGTCCTAGCGGGATTGTCGCTACCCTAGGCTAGGCAGAGGGCAAAAGAAGGCATCAGTGCCGAACCGAGCACTGCAGGGAGCCTCTGTGGCAGAGAAGAGGAAGCTGCAGGGCCCAGAGAGATGACAGCGGGTCAGGCACGTGCTCAGGTCAGGGCCGACAACCTCCCGTGTGTGTGTGTGTGTGTGTGTGTGTGTGTGTGCGCGCGCGCGCGCGCGTGCGCCATACTGAGAAACGAAAGACAAGATAAAAACCCAAACCCCAAAGTCCCGTGGTGCTCAGGGCTTCCTGCTGGCTCTGAGCTCAGGGGTCACTTCCGAAGGGGCTCCCGGAACCGTCTGGGATGGGGGGTCGAACCTGGATTGCTGTGTGCAGGGCCAGCGCCCGCCCAGATCTACACCATCTTTCCGACCCCATAGCCGCCTCTTCTTTAACATCGAGGGTGTCTTACAGCACCCGCTCACCGCCTTGAGGTCCTCAAGGCCCCACCCACTCACGCCACCCTCTGAACTCCGGGAAATAATCCACTGTCTAGACCCCCGCTGCTTAACCGTTCGCCCCACAGAGGGGCTCTTGGCCAAGCTGAGTTTCAGCCTTGGCGTGCATCTCGGGTAGATGCCAGGGAGCGTGGTTGCTGGGGACTGGTGGGCTCAGTTCAGGGAAAGGCTCCCTGGGGCTGGCCCCGTGCCTGTGGCAAGGCCCCTGCCATGGGGCAGCCTCCTCGGGCGTCCCTGCTCGCCAGCTTTGCTGTGGTTGTTGTGGTTGACGCTACTGGGCGGGGGGGGGGGGGGTGCCAGTAGCTCATTGGTTGAATTTGTCGTTCCCAGGTGGCAGGTGACCATGGTCACCTCTGCATATTCCAACTTGCCATCGGTCTAAGTGCCTTGGTGAGGGTCACTCAGGCCTTGGGCCATCTGCAACCAGCTTGTCGGTTTTCTTACAGTTGAGTTTGGAGTTCTTCTGTGTTCCGTCTTCCTCTGCCAGATGAATCTCTGGCGAGTTTCCCCCCAGTCAGTGGCCCATTGACTCGCCCTCTGGATTCCCGGATGTTCTGGTCACGCTGAGTTAGCGGGGATGGTTTATCTGTATGGGCATGGTTACATTCATCGATGCAAAATTTCTATTTATTTATTTATTTATTTATTGTAGTGATAACACAGCGGGTAGGGCATTCGCCTTACAAGCGGCCAACATGGCCGACCCGAGTTCGATTCCTCCGCCCCTCTCGGAGAGCCCGGCAAGCTACCGAGAGTATTCGATATGACAGACACAGTAACAACAAAGTCTCCAATGGAGACGTTACTGGGCCCGCTCGAGCAAATCGAGGAACAACGGGAGGACCGTGACCGTGACCATTTATTTATTTATTTATTTATTTTTGCTTTTTGGGTCATACCCGGTGATGCATGGGAGTTACTCCTGGTTCTCGCACTCAGGAATTGCTCCTGGCGGTGCTCGGGGGACCATATGGGATGCTGGGAATCGAACCCGGGTCGGCTGCGTGCAAGGCAAACGCCCTCCCCGCTGTGCTATTGCTCCAGCCCCAATTGATGCAAATTTTAGACAAAGAAGAAAAAACCTACTTTTCTTTCTGAGCTACAAAGTTATTTTGAAAGAAAAGATTAATATGCTAAAATCCATGAAAAGCGAAAGATAGTGACTCGTTTCTCTCCAAAGTGTCTCGTTAAAGGAGAAGCTACGAAATTAGATGACTTGAAGGATCTATCCAGAATACAGTCAAGGAAATATCTTTCTTCCCTAAGACTCCGCGTGTGTTTAAATGCACTTTCGTCAGCCGAAGGCAACTTTGAAGTGTGTGTTTTAGTCTGCACATTATCCATTATCCATTTCTTTCGAAGGAGTTGAAGCACTCGGTGTCTACTATTTTTTTTTCATTTTTAATAGTGAGACATCACGAGGTACAGTTGCAGACTTACATTGGTGTCTACTTTTGAACATAGCATGAGCTTGTCTCCCCAAACACAAAACTTACCAGGGATTATCCCTTTGAAACAAATATGACAGATCATCTTTTCTCCTCTTTGTTTTTATTTATTTATTTATTTATTTGCTTTTTGGGTCACACCCGGCGATGCACAGGGGTTACTTCTGGCTCTGCGCTCAGGAATTACTCCTGGCGGTGCTCGGGGTACCATATGGGATGGTGGGAATCGAACCCAGGTCGGCCGCACACAAGGCAAACACCCTACCTGCTGCGGTGCTATTGCTCCAGTCCGTCCTCTTTGCTTTTATTTATTTATTTATTGAATCACTGTGGGAAAAGTTACAAAGCTTTCAGGGTTTAAGTCTCGGTCGTGCAATCATCAAACACATTTCCCTTCACCAGTACTGATTTTTCACCACCAAGAACCCCAATAACCGCCCCCCTCCCGGCCCCCCAATGCCTGTGAGGCAGACGAATTCTAGTTAACACTCTCTCTACTTTGATTCGATTCATTGTTCTGACAAAAGATGCACCATTCGTATTTAGACCTCCTCTTCATTTTTAAAGAAAGCAGCTGTAGGGGTCCTGGGGAGGATGGAAGAAATTAGGGTGGCCTGGCTGTCGAAGTTCACGTGCCCTCACCCACGCGACAGCCGCTGGACGGGGCTAGGAAGAGAACGTCAGCATTCGTCCCAACCCGTCATTCTGCTACCGATTCCGACGTCGCTGTCTGGGCACACTATCTCCTCGCTGACAAACCTGAGCTCCCTGGCTGTGCTCTGGCCGTGCAGAAAGGCAGGAAGGAGTTCCTGGGCCCCGTCGGGAGGCGGCACTGGCCCTGGGCAGTTGAGCAGGGCGGCCTCGAGGAAGCCTCCTGGCGTCAGAAGCGCGTCTCTGCGGCCCTACGAGAGCCCGGGAAGCTGCCCGCTGCCTTCCCCACCGGGGTCCAGACCACCCGCAATTCCGCTGCACTTCTAGCTCCCAAGTCCCTCCGTCATGTGGGCACATACGAGGTCTTGGGTTTGGGTGCAAGTGTCGCAGCTCTCGGTCTTGGCCTTGGGGTCCAGGGCCCTGAGATGAGAAACCTCTCTCTCCTCGTCAGCTGCTTGGCTCTCCCGGCCGCGCCGGAAGGTGCCTTCCTCCCCAGCCCTCCCCCTGGACACGCTGGGTCCCGCGGAAGGTGGGTGGTGTGGCCGGGGCTGTCCTCGTGGGGGTTGACGGCCTCGAGTGGCCCCGATCTCCTTCCATTCTTCTCACGTGCCCTCCAGATGTGCAGCCTCCAAACGGTGCTCTTGGTGTGGCGTCCTGATTGAAGCGAAGAAGTGGCCCGGTTAAGAGTCCACGTAGAGAGGAATTCAGAAAAAAAAGGGGGAAAGGCATTCTGTCTTATTTTTGCCACGGCCAAACGAGTGATATTTATAAAGTCAATCAGCGCTAAGAAGCCTGGCCTTCGGAAAACACATGTCATCCGGGCGAAATGGAAAACCCTCTTCGTTTTCTTGGAGATGCTAAAATTTGAACCCTTCTCGCCTCCTTGGTGGGTGCGCTCTTGAAGTGGGCGTCTGGTTCAGTTAAGAGAAAATGTATGTTGATTGCTCTTTTATGTATCAGTAAATAAAAAAACTAAGCCCACTAGGATGATCGCATTTAGACGAGAGAGAGCGAGAGAGAGAGAGAGAGAGAGAGAGAGAGAGAGACTTTTTTAATGTCACACTCCAAACCACACTGCTCGTAATCACCATCTGCTCCGCGTTAAGCTGCCCATGAAATCTGGTCCTGTTGACGGTGAGATGAAAACAAACAGGAAAACTCCAGAAGGCGCGGCGCTGACATCAAAGTCGGGACTGCGCGCTCTGCCTTTGACATTTGAAGAGTGTCTTTTCATTTTGACCCTAGACAATCGGGTTCGCTTCCCACCAACTGGAAGGGGAAGCTCTGGCTTGAGAGACGCTGCTGTGGAACCGGATCCCAGAGCGAAGGCAGCGAGGAGCGGTCTGAGCCCCATCAAACCACACGCAGTTGCCAAAGCTCCTCCCTGCCGGGGACCCCTCGGGAGACGGCCCCTTGCTTTGTGGATGGAAGCCACGTCTCTGACTCCCACCCCGGCTCCCCTAAAGGACTCAAAAGGGTTGGGATTATGGAGACAAGCCAGAGATCTCTCGGATTATTTGTATCACAAATAATGGAGGTTAGACTATAAAACCCAGCTCCGGGAAGAGAACAGCACAGAGTCTCCTGTCCTCGCCGGGGCCCCTTGGAGGGGAGCGGGTTGAGCTTTCCTCCCCGCCCCGACCAGGGCTCCGGCAGCCGAAGACCTCCAGGACCAGCCACCACCATGCTGAGACCACTCTCCACACACATGAAGGTACCGGCAGAGGAACAAAGGCATGCGGGTCCCGGGGCTGAGATCTCCAAGCCTACTCGGATTGGAGTCGAGCATCCTCCACCCAGATCCTCCGAATTCCAGTAGGCGGGGTCACACCCACCAACTGGCCCCCTGGCGCCGTGTAATCCCATCAGCGGCCAAGACTCAGAGACTATAAAACCCAGCTCCCGGAAGACATCTTATTATCTCATTCTTCCCTTGGACAGCCTGGCAGTCCACCGAATGTAACCTGCCCCCACGGCAGAGTCTGGCAAACTCCCCGTGGCGGACCCAATATGCCAAATACCAGTAACAATGACGGGTCTCATTCTTCTAACCCTGAAAGAGTCCTGAATGTGGCACTTTTAAAAAAATCTCAGGGCTAGGACGAAGGAGACGTTACTGGGGCCTGCTCGAGGCAATCGACGAATAACAGGATGGTCGTCGTGATCGTGGGTGGAGGTTAGAAACCTCCAGCCTCCTGTGCTTTGTGATGGAGAACGGAGATTTAAATCGTGTTCAGACACCCTGATGGCTAGCTCGTGTCTAAAAGCAGAATCAGTGGCAGAGAAATACTGGCCCTTGGGTAGCGAGTGTGTCAGGGTCATCATTACCGCTCTAAGACACCAACGTTTACTCGGTTGTGGATCAATCTTCTCTGAATTAAAAACTTCTTCAGGTGGGCTAAAACGAATGCTTGGGATGTCTCGCTGTAGGGAGTCACTGGTCGCTGATCCGTGTATCCTTCGAGATTGACCGACTGGGGCCGTTGTGAACACAGGGTCTGTCCTCGTGAGTCTCGGGGGTCCTTGCTGGGTTTCACTTTTTCGGGCCACGCACGGTGGTGCTGGGGAATCCAGAGCTGGAGACTGAGTCCAGGCCCCGCCCGTGCACGGCGTTCGCTCCGCTCACTTGCGGACTCCCTGGCCCATAATTTTGTTTATAAGCAGCATCTGTCATCAGCCAGGTGGTAGAGCCCGTGGGTGGGTGTGGGGTGCGGAGACAGCAAATCGCAGAGACAAGGGGGGAGCAAGTGGCGAGACTGGCCCTGAGCCGGCAGGGGGCCAGGACCCTCCCCAGGTGTGGACGGAGAGATGCGGGCGCGTCCACCCCGCGAGAGCCACCTTTTTCTGACGGCACTTGCGGTGTGAGGCGTTGTTAAGCGTAAGCAGCGTAAGCAGCAAATTCATCCTGCGCGCTCACCGCCCACAGCCGCCCACAGCGCCCCCGGGCGGGGACGTCACCCGACTGTCACTGGTTTTAGAACCTTCCGGGAACTCTCTACAAGTTTATTCCCAATTGGCTGTTCTCGGGCTCACTGGACTCTTCAATTCTCTCCCTCTCTCTCCCTCCATCCCTCCCTCCCTCTCTCCCTCTCTCTCCCTCCCTCTTTGTCCCTCTCTCTCTCCCCCTCTTTCCCTCCTTCTCTCTCCCTCTCTCCCTCCCTTTCTCTCCCTCTGCTTCTCTCTCTCCCTCTCTGTCCCTCTCTCCCTCTCTGTCCCTCTCTCTCCCCCTCTCTCCCTCCTCTCTCCCTCTCCCTCTCTCTCTCCCTTTCTCTGTCTTTGTAAGCTTTCCTTTTTATAAAAACGATTGGCAATAGCAAGGTTGTAGTGGACTTGGGTCAGGGCTTGACTGTTGGTTCCAAGAAACCCAGGAGGACTTCCTGCCGGAGGGCCACGTGTGCTCATCCAGGCCTGGGACAGGCACAGGCATCGTATCCAGGACCACTTGTTCCCTCACCAGTCTCCTCCCTTTCTGCTGACGACGTGACGTCTATTCCGACCCTTCAGCCAGGGCCTCAGCGTGAAGAGGAGCAGGAAAGCGAGAGAAGGGTCTTCGTC